>NC_057811.1:253081375-253291984 GCF_018294505.1 Triticum aestivum
CCACCGCCGCACCCGCCGGCGACCGCGCCCCGCGCCCGCCGCGCTCCTCCGGGCGCGCCCCTTCTTCCTCCTCCCCGCCGGCTCCTCCCCGCGCCAACTCCGGCCCCGCGCGCCCCGAGCTCCGGCGAGCCCGAGCCGGCGAGCCTCGGCCCGATCTGATCTGAAACGCCTCGGTTGACTTTTTCTCCCTCTCCCCGAATTTCTCTGTCCTTTATTTCTTACATAATATGCCTCTGTTCATCGCACCATAACTCTCTGCATATAGCTCCGTTTCGTGCGTGTAATATACCAAAATGTTCGTCTCGAGATGATCTTCATTTTGTTCCATCGCACCATGTTCATTTTAGTCCATCTTGATGCCCAAAGCTCTGGTGCAAGAGTGCTAATTGCTGTTAACTGCTGTTACTTATCAGATCTTGAGGATTTGTTATTTTAGTTGCTATTGATGTGTGCATCGTATGGGCATGAGCTCTACATGTGGTTTGATGTATGCCATGCCATCTTTACATAGGTTTATGCCATGTATTTTTGTGATCTCTGTGGTGACTAGCACAAGCACGCAAACTAGGCTTCGTGATGTTTCTGATTTCAGAGAGTAATTTCACAAAGTTTGTGAATCTGTTATCTTTTGCACTTCTGCCATGCTTGTTTGAACCTGCTGTGGTGTAATCTAGCCATAGCTCAGTGTTCATATTTTGTCAAACATCTCCTGTAGATTACTACCATATGCTTTGTTGCTATGTTTTGGTGCAGTAGAATAGTTACTTGTTGCATTCTAAGTGCTATCATGCTGTTAATCGCAGATTCGTGTCATTTTTGTTTTGCTTGCCATTTGCAAACCGTGCATCCGTTTCCGGTGATCTTTATATCGATTTCGACTGAAATCATCTCATCTTTCCAGTGGCATGCTTGGCTTGCCAAGTTACTGCCTTGTTCATCATTTTTCTTCCGGAGCACGCATATGCACCGCATACCATATCTCGCATATCATACATGTTTTGCATCATGTTGCGTGTGCATTTCTCGTGATTGATTGTGGTTCCGTTGCTTGTGTTCTTGTTTTGGGTAGAGCCGGGAGATGAGTATGCTTACGAGGAACCTGTTGAGTACGCTTACGAGGATCAAGCTTTCGACAACTCTGAGAACCTTGCAGGCAAGATGACCATACACTCGAAATCACTTCTATCTTTGCTTTGCTAGTTGTTCGCTCTATTTGCCATGCTGCGCTACCTACCACTTGCTATATCATGCCTCCCATATTTGCCATGTCAAGCCTCTAACCATCCTTTCCTAGCAAACTGTTGTTTGGCTAAGTTACCGCTTTTGCTCAGCCCTTCTTATAGCGTTGCTAGTTGCAGGTGAAGTTGAAGTTGGTTCCATGTTGGAACATGGATTTTTTGGAATATCACAATATCTCTTATTGTATTAATGCATCTATATATTTGGAAAAGGGTGGAAGGCTCGGCCTTGTGCCTGGTGTTTTGTTCCACTCTTGCCACCCTAGTTTCCGTCATATCGGTATTATGTTCCTTGAGTTTGCGTTCCTTACGCGGTTGGGTGATTAATGGGACCCCCTTGACAGATCGCCTTGAATAAAACTCCTCCAGCAAGGCCCAACCTTGGTTTTACCATTTGCCACCTAAATCTTTTTCCCTTGGGTTTTCGCGAGCCCGAGGGTCATCTTTATTTAAACCCCGGGCCTGTGCTCCTCCGAGTGTTGGTCCAAACTAGAGCACCGTGCGGGACCGTCCCTTGGCAACTTGGGTTACGTTGGTACCTGTACGCTTAGCTTATCCGGTGTGCCCAGAGAACGAGATATGTGCAGCTCCTATCGGGATTTGTCGGCACAGCGGGTGGTCTTGCTGGTCTTGTTTTACCATTGTCGAAATGTCTTGTAAACCGGGATTCCGAGACTGATCGGGTCTTCCTGGGAGAAGGTTTATCCTTCGTTGACCGTGAGAGCTTATGATGGGCTAAGTTGGGACACCCCTGCAGGGTATTATCTTTCGAAAGCCGTGCCCGCGGTTATGAGGCGGATGGGAATTTGTTAATGTCCGGTTGTAGAGAAATTGTCACTCGACTTAATTAAAATACATCAACCGTGTGTGTAGCCGTGATGGTCTCTTCTCGGGAGAGTCTGGGAAGTGAACACGGTTTGAGTTATGCATGAACGTAAGTAGTTTCAGGATCACTTCTTGATCATTTCTAGCTTCACGACCGTTGCGTTGCCTCTCTTCTCGCTCTCATTTACGTATGTTAGCCACCATATATGCTTAGTGCCTGCTGCAGTTCCACCTCATTACACCATCCTTTCCTATAAGCTTATATAGTCTTGATCTCGCGGGTGTGCGATTGCTGAGTCCTCGTGACTCACAGATTCTACCAAAACAGTTGCAGGTGCCGACGATGCCAGTGCAGATGATGCAACCGAGCTCAAGTGGGAGTTCAATGAGGAACGTGGTCGTTACTATGTTTCTTTTCCTGATGATCAGTAGTGGAGCCCAATTGGGACGATCGGGGATCTAGCATTTGGGGTTATCTTATTTTCTTTTGGATTTGACCGTAGTCGGTCTATGTGTGGATTTTGGATGTTGTATGAATTATATTTTTGAGTCTTAGGATTATATATATATCGGAGAGTAGGATTCTTTTTACTCCTCAGTCCCTTCGTCACTCTGGTGAGGCCTCCTGACGTCGAAGTTTTGACTCTTCTCTCCTCAAATTTCACAAAAAAAAATTTAGGATCACGCGGGTATCTTGGAATCGTTCCGATGGTTTTGTGACGAGAACATTGTTCTTGGTGCCCCCTGACATTTAGGGGTTGTGGCAGTGTCCCGGGGAGTTGAGCTCCGAGGTGTTGTCGTCACAATTTTATCGTTGCAGTTCTGGAATACCTGAGTTTCGCCGACATTGAAAATCTCTTTTATGCAGTTGTTGGTGAGATCACCTCGACGCCACCCAGTACTGGGGCGGGAGTTCGGGAGTATTGCCATAACTCGTATAACGGATGCTTTTCGAAGGTTGAGGTACACGATTTCCGAAGGTTTCTTGGTTATGTGTTGACGGATGGATACAGCTGGATCTAGGGATTGCTAGTTTGGGTGATATATTTTGTGTCCCCTGTATCCCCAACACCAGATTGCATAACCAGAAAGTTTCGGGAGTTTATAAGTGGGAATTCAAGTAGCTCCTAGGATATCTTTCCGACAGACGCATGATATGAGATTGGGGTTCGACGTCTAGTGGTCCGCCTTTCCACGGTTGGTTTTACAGTGGTCTCGTAGTGTCTTAAAGAGTCCTTGGCTATGCCAACCCGAGGACGCTTCGTATGTCATGTGCACTGCCTTGTACATGATGGTGCTGTAGGATCGAGCCCGTGTGGGCCCCACTACGAAAACTTCGGACGAAATCTCTATCATATGTTTGTTCCGGCTTATTCTGCAAGCCAATACTTTGTTTTGTTTTGAATTGTGGTATTCGAGTTGCTTCGAAGTTAAATGTTGATTCCATACCTTTTTCTAAGTGGCTTCTCAACTTAATGGAAGTGTGATGATTTACTATGGAATTCATTCGTTCATCCTCGTTCGAATGTTTATTGTGAAGA
Source organism: Triticum aestivum (assembly GCF_018294505.1). Taxonomy (NCBI): domain Eukaryota; kingdom Viridiplantae; phylum Streptophyta; class Magnoliopsida; order Poales; family Poaceae; genus Triticum; species Triticum aestivum. The sequence goes on from NC_057811.1 coordinate 253,084,980, forward strand.
CTATATGTTGCAATTTCTATCGGTTGATTCTACTTGTCTATTTGTCTATCAAGATGCTAACGGATGTCACCCTCTTCAGGATGGCTCCGCCAACGCGTCAGAATCCGGAACGCAATGAAGGGAGTCAGGCGAACCCTCCGCCACCACCTCCACCTCCGGAGGCATGGCAAGCTATCATGGCAGCCACCAACGCCAATGCTCAGATGATTCTGCAACTCTTGGAAGAACGCACCCAAGGGCAAGGCAATCAAGGAAATCAAGGTCAAGGCAACAATCAGCCTCACTTCGCTACCCTCAACCAGTTTCTCACAAATCAGCCCAAGTCTTTCAGCTACTGTGCCGAGGCCACAGATGCCGACGATTGGCTCGTGGACATCAACAAGCATTTTGAATGTAGCAATGTCAGGCCTGAGGACTATGTCAAGTTCGCTTCTTTTCAGCTCAAGGACCACGCTTCTGATTGGTATCAACAATACAAAGATTCCAGAGGAGGTCGTGTGATCACTTGGACTGACTTCTGTCGGGACTTCAAAGCGCACCACATTCCACAAAGTGTTGTTGAGAGCAAGCGTGAGGAGTTCTGCAATCTCAAGCAAGGCAACATGTCTGTGTATCAATTCAACATCCAGTTTCAGAAACTTGCTCGCTTCGCTAAACAAGACGTTCCTGATGAAAAGAGCATGATCTATCACTTCAGAGGTGGCCTTAGAGAGGATCTGCAGTTAGCTCTCGTTCTTGTTGAGCCCACTCAGTTTGATCAATTCTATAATATGGCAGTGAAGCAAGAGGCTGCTCAGCTCAAGTGTGAGGCTTCTAAGAAGAGAGTCAGGGACACAGTTCAGTCTTCTTCTTCCTCAGTTGTGGCAGCTAAGCAACAGAAGTTCTGGTTGCCTCCTCCTCCTCCGTTTCGTCAGCCTTACCAATAGAAGAACAAAGGTGGCCATGGATCTTCCCACCCACCCAACCCTGGCTATCAGAACAAGTCTCAGAATCAAGCTCCAAAGTCGAATGCTCCTTATCATCGTCCAGTATCAGAGGTGACTTGCAACAAGTGTCAGCAGAAAGGTCACTATGCTAACAAGTGCTTCAACCAAACGCGCCTTCTGCCTCCTCCTCCTGTGAGATCTTCCAGCAATGCAGTGGTCAAGCATAATCCAAAGTCTGCAAAGGTGAACATGATGAATGCAGCTTAAGTGGAGGAATCTACTGATGTGATAATGGGTAATCTCTCAGTTAATGATATTCCTGCAAAAGTTCTTTTTGACACTGGTGCATCGCATTGTTTCATGTCAAGATCATTTGTTGCAAAGCATGATTTCATTTCGGAAATGTTGGAAAAACCCATGGGAGTTGTTTCTCCGGGCTCTTCTATGAGGGCTACCTCAATGATTCCGGATGTTTCTATCAAGATGGGCAACTATAAATTTCTGTCTAAACCTTTTGTTCTTGGTGACTTGGATATTGATCTAATTCTCGGGATGGACTGGCTTTCTAAGCACAAGGCACAACTTGATTGTGCTGCCAGGGAAATTCAATTGACACACTCTTCTAAGGATGTGATTATTTATGCCGCTCGTGATGAAACCATTCGGTTGTTTTCTCTCAATGAGAAGGGCGAATTGAATGCCATCTCTCAAATTCCAGTCGTTTGTGAGTATCAAGATGTCTTTCCAGAAGAGCTTTCGGGTATGCCTCCTCACCGGCCAGTTGAGTTCGTCATCGATCTGGAGCCTGGCACTGAACCCGTTTGCAAGCGTCCATACAAGCTTGGACCCAAGGAGCTGAAGGAATTGAAGAAACAGCTCGATGAACAAGAGCGTCTGGGTTTGATCAGACCGAGTTCATCTCCATGGGGTTGTGGTGTTCTTTGTGTCAAAAGAGGACGGCACGGAACGACTTTGTGTCGACTACCGTCCATTGAACAAGAAGACAATCAAGAACAAGTATCCACTTCCCAACATCAATGAGCTATTCGAGCAACTTAAAGGTGCTAAAGTATTCTCCAAGCTTGACCTTCGTATGGGTTATCATCAGATTCGCATTCGTGAAGAAGATATTCCCAAGACAGCATTCAGAACAAGTTTTGGTTCTTATGAATATACTGTCATGTCTTTCGGCCTTGTCAATGCTCCTCCAGCATTCTCTCGGATGATGAATTTCATCTTCAACCCCTATACCAATGAATTCGTCCTGGTGTATCTTGATGATATCTTGGTCTTCTCCAAGAATAAGAAGGATCATGCCAAACATTTGCGATTGGTGCTCGACAAGCTCAGAGAGTATCAATTCTATGCGAAGTTTTCCAAATGTGAGTTTTGGCTTGATGAAGTTCTTTACCTTGGTCATATCATCTTTGCCAAGGGCATCGCTGTTAATCCAGAGAAGGTGTCTGCAATTGTGAATTGGGAACCTCCTCAGAATGTCAAGCAGCTCCGCAGTTTTTTGGGTCTTGCAAGCTATTGCCGAAGATTCGTTGAGAATTTCTCTAAGATTGCAAAGCCTCTTTCCAACCTCCTCCAGAAGCATGTGAAGTATGTCTGGTCTCCTGAGTGACGTTGCTTTCAACACTCTCAAAGAGAAACTCGTCAAAGCAAATGTCTTAACTCCTCCTGACGAATCCAAGCCATTCGAAGTTTTCTGTGATGCTTCTCTTCAAGGTCTCGGTGCTGTGTTAATGCAAGAGAAGAAAGTTGTGGCCTATACCTCTCGTCAGTTGAAGCCCAACGAAAAGAACTACCCCACTCACGATCTTGAGTTGGCGGCAGTTGTCCATGCATTAATAACATGGAGACATCTCTTGTTGGGAAGACAAGTGGACATATTCACCGATCACAAGAGTCTCAAGTACATCTTCACTCAGCCCAACCTCAACCTCAGGCAAAATCGATGGGTCAAAATGATTCAAGAGTACAATCCGAGTATTGAATATACTCCAGGCAAAGCAATGTCATTGCAGATGCTTTAAGCAGGAAGGCTTATTGCAACAGCTTAATACTCAAGCCATTCCAACCGGATCTTTGTGAAGCTTTTCCGCAAGCTGAATCTCCAAGTTGTTCCTCAAGGCTTTCTTGCCAACCTCATAGTCTCTCCTACTTTGGAAGATCAGATTCGTGAGGCACAACTCCTGGATACCATGGTGAAGAAGGTGAAACGTGGTATCGACAAGGGTCTTTCCAAATACAAGTGCTATCGCATTGATGACAGAGGCACTTTGTTCTTCGAGGACCGGATTGTGGTTCCTAAAGGTGATCTAAGGAAAGTCATTATGAACGAGGCACACAATTCTCTTCTTTCCATTCATCCTGGAAGTACGAAGATGTACCATGACCTCAAGCAGTCGTATTGGTGGACTCGAATGAAGCGAGAAATCGCTCAATTCGTGAATGAATGTGATGTCTGTCGAAGGGTGAAAGCAGAACACCAACGACCAGCTGGCCTCCTCCAACCTCTTGCTATCCCAGAATGGAAGTTTGATCATATCGAAATGGACTTCGTGACTGGTTTTCCAAGTCCAAGCGCGGAAATGATGCTATCTTCGTTGTCATCAACAAGCTTCTAAAGTGGCTCATTTCCTTCCAATCAAAGAATCTATCACAGCAGCTCAGTTGGCAGAGCTATACACCTCCAGGATTGTCTCCTTGCACGGCATTCCACAATTGATTTCTTCAGATCGTGGAAGCATCTTCACTTCTAAGTTCTGGGACTCCTTCCAGAAGGCCATGGGCACCAACATTCGCTTCAACACAGCTTTCCATCCTCAAACTAGTGGCCAAGTCGAGCGAGTCAATCAAATTCTTGAAGATATGATCAGGGCTTGTGTCATTTCCTTTGGCATGAAATGGGAAGATTGTCTTCCATATGCTAAATTCTCCTACAACAACAGCTTCTAAGCGAGTTCGGGCAAGGCCCCATTCGAGATTCTCTATGGCAGAAAGTGTCGTACTCCTCTCAATTGGTCAGAGGACTGGTGAACGCCAACTTCTTGGCAATGACTTAATCATAGAGGCTGAAGAAATGTGTAAAGTCATCCGCGAAAATCTCAAAGCCGCACAATCGCGCCAGAAGAGTTACTATGATAGCAAGCACCGTGATGTGGCTTGCGAGATCGGAGACCATGTCTACCTCCGCGTCTCTCCAATGAAAGGCACTCGTCGCTTCGGTATCAAAGGGAAGCTTGCTCCTAGATACGTGGGTCCTTTCATGATCTTTGGCAAAAGAGGCGACCTCGCCTATCAACTTGAGCTTCCCTCCAACTTCGCGAACGTGCACGATGTGTTCCACGTGTCACAGCTTCAAAAGTGCTTCAAGACGCCTGAGCGCACCATCAACTTCGAAGAGATTGACCTCCAAGAAGACCTGTCTTATCATGAGCACCCCGTTGCTATTCTTGAAGAAACTGAGCACAAGACTCGCAACAAGTCAATCAAATTCCTGAAAGTGAAGTGGTCGCACCATTCCGACCGAGAAGCCACCTGGGAACGCGAGGATCACCTCCGTTCCGAATATCCGGAGTTCTTTCAGTCCTAGATCTCAGGACGAGATCCTCTCGTAGTGGTGGAGTGTTGTAACACCCCGGATGTATCTTTCCATATTTGTAACTCCAACTCTTGCCATTTTCGGCTATGTGTTATGATATTCCCTCGTGGTCGGGTTTTGTTTTCGTTTTGCATTTTGTTCATGTCATGCATTCATATCATGTCATCATGTGCATTCATTTGCATACGTGTTCGTCTCATGCATCCGAGCATTTTCCCCGTTGTCCGTTTTGCAATCCGGCACTCCCACCTCCTCCGGCGCACCCCTTTTGTTTTCTTTTCGTGAGCGGGTGTTGAACGTTCTCGGAATGGACCGAGGCTTGCCAAGTGGCCTTGGTATACCACCGGTAGACCACCTGTCAAGTTTCGTTCCATTTGGAGGTCGTTTGGTGCTCCAACGGTTAACCGGGTAACCGCAAAGTCCGTTTGTGTGTTGCAGCAAAACCCCCTCTAAACAGCCCAAAACCCCTCTAAGTCTCTTCCATGCTCTAGGTCGTTCGATCACGATCGTGTGGGCGAAAACCGTGCTCCATTTGGACTCTCCTAGCTCCCTCTACCTAAAAACACCTCCCCCTCCAAAATATTCGCAGATCAAACCCTAAAATCTCCCGCCGCCGCCGGACGCGTCCGCCGCCACCGGACACTCCCGCCGCCGCGCCCGGCCAACCAGGGCCACACGTGGCCGCCGTACGCCGCGCGCGCCGCGGCCCGCGGGCCCGTGCCTGGCCCCCGAGCCCGCACCGCCGCGCGCCTCCCCCCGCTAGCGCCGCCGCCGCCGCCGCCCTCTCCCTCGCCGCGCCGGCTCCCGCCCTCCGGCGCCGCCCGCCCGCCGGCGCCACCGCTCCTCCTCCGCCGGCGCCACCGCCGCACCCGCCGGCGACCGCGCCCCGCCCGCCGCGCTCCTCCTCCGGCCGCCGCCCCTTCTTCCTCTCCCCGCCGGTCCTCCCCGCGCCAACTCCCCCCCGCGCGCCCCGAGCTCCGGCAAGCCCGAGCCGGCGAGCCTCGGCCCGATCTGATCTCAAACGCCTCGGTTGACTTTCTCCCTCTCCCCGAATTTCTCCAAGTCCTATTTTACATAATATGCTCTGTTCATCGCACATAACTATCTGCATATAGCTCCGTTTCGTGCGTGTAATATATCAAAATGTTCGTCTCGAGATGCTCTTCACTTTGTTCCATTGCACCATGTTCATTTGAGTCCATCTTGATGCCCAAATCTCTGGTGCAAGAGTGCTAATTGCTGTTAACTACTGTTACTTATCAGATCTTGAGGATTTGTTATTTTTGTTGCTATTGATGTGTGCATCTTATGGGCATGAGCTCTACATGTGTTTTGATGTATGCCATGCCATCTTTACAGAGGTTTATGCCATGTATTTTTGTGATATCTGTGGTGACTGCTGTTATTTTGTTGCTATGTATCCATGTGGCTACAGAGAGATCCATGCTCCTTTTGGTGATGTTCAGTAAGGATGTTTTATAGATACAGTTGTGCGCTATCCATCCATACCCCTGTTTGCAATTATGAAGTGCCATAGCATGTCTTAATCTTGCTCTACTTTTGCTATAAAATATTCCTGGCAGACTCTTAACATGATATTCAATTTTGCCAAGGTTGTTGTAGTTGTTTCATTCATGCTATGAATTTGATCTTGCCATGGATAGCTTCATAAACATGCTATCTTACTGTAGGTATGCTTGTTTTGTCATGCATTGCTTTGTGATGAGTGCATCAAGCTCACCAAGATGCCTTCATAATACTGTTTCTGCCATGCTTTGTTTTCTGCTAAATCTGAAACCTGTTAACGAAACTTGCTATGTTTACATGGTTGCCATCATATCTTCTGGTCCTTTTTGGCTCATGGTAAGTCAGGGACTTTTATTATATGCATTTAGTAAATTCATGCCATCCCTTGTTTTGCTATGTTAAGTCCCTGTAGATTGTTTATTTCTTGCTCTGAACATTGCTACCTGATGCTGTTTCTGCCATGTCCAGTAATTTCACCAAGTCTGTGAACCTGTTATCTTTTGCACTTTTGCCATGCTTGTTTGAACCTGCTGCGGTGTGATCTAGCTGTAGCTCAGTGTTCATATTTTGTCAAGCATCTCCTGTAGATTACTGCCATATGTTTTGTTGCTATGTTGTGGTGCAGTAGAATAGTTATTTGTTGCATTCTAAGTGTTATCATGCTGTTAATCGCAGATTCGTGTCATTCTTGTTTTGTTTGCCATTTGCAAACCGTGCATCCGTTTCCGGTGATCTTTATATCGATTTCGACCGAAATCATATCATCTTTCTAGTGGCATGCTTGGTTTGCCAAGTTACTACCTTGTTCATCATTTTTCTTCCGGAGCACGCATATGCATCGCATACCATATCTCGCATATCATACATGTTTTGCATCATGTTGCTTGTGCATTTCTCGTGATTGATTGTGGTTCCGTTGCTTGTGTTCTTGTTTTGGGTAGAGCCGGGAGATGAGTACGCTTACGAGGAACCTGTTGAGTACGCTTACGAGGATCAGGCTTTCGACAACTCTGAGAACCTTGCAGGCAAGATGACCATACCCTCGAAATCACTTCTATCTTTGCTTTGCTAGTTGTTCGCTCTATTTGCCATGCTGGGCTACCTACCACTTGCTATATCATGCCTGCCATATTTTCCATGTCAAGCCTCTAACCATCCTTTCCTAGCAATCCGTTGTTTGAGTAAGTTACCGCTTTTGCTCAGCCCTTCTTATAGCGTTGCTAGTTGCAGGTGAAGTTGAAGTTGGTTCCATGTTGGAACATGGATTTTTTGTAATATCACAATATCTCTTATTGTATTAATGCATCTATATATTTGGTAAAGGGTGGAAGGCTCGGCCTTGTGCCTGGTGTTTTGTTCCACTCTTGCCGCCCTAGTTTCCGTCATACCGGTATTATGTTCCTTGAGTTTGCGTTCCTTGCGCGGTTGGGTGATTTATGGGACCCCCTTGACAGATCGCCTTGAATAAAACTCCTCCAGCAAGGCCCAACCTTGGTTTTACCATTTGCCACCTAAGCCTTTTTCCCTTGGGTTTTCGCAAGCCCGAGGGTCATCTTTATTTAAACCCCGGGCCAGTGCTCCTCCGAGTGTTGGTCCAAACTAGAGCACCGTGCGGCACCGTCCCTTGGCAACTTGGGTTACATTGGTACCTGTACGCTTAGCTTATCCGGTGTGCCCAGAGAACGAGATATGTGCAGCTCCTATCGGGATTTGTCGGCACAGAGGGTGGTCTTGCTGGTCTTGTTTTACCATTGTCGAAATGTCTTGTAAACCGGGTTCCGAGACTGGTCGGGTCTTCCTGGGAGAAGGTTTATCCTTCGTTGACCGTGAGAGCTTATGATGGGCTAAGTTGGGACACCCCTGCAGGGTATTATCTTTCGAAAGCCGTGCCCGCGGTTATGAGGCAGATGGGAATTTGTTAATGTCCGGTTGTAGAGAACTTGTCACTCGACTTAATTAAAATACATCAACCGTGTGTGTAGCGGTGATGGTCTCTTCTCGGCAGAGTCCGGGAAGTGAACACGGTTTGAGTTATGCATGAACGTAAGTAGTTTCAGGATCACTTCTTGATCATTTCTAGCTTCACGACCGTTGCGTTGCCTCTCTTCTCGCTCTCATTTACGTATGTTAGCCACCATATATGCTTAGTGCCTGCTGCAGTTCCACCTCATTACACCATCCTTTCCTATAAGCTTATATAGTCTTGATCTCGCGGGTGTGAGATCGCTGAGTCCTCGTGAGTCACAGATTCTATCAAAACAGTTGCAGGTGCCGGCGATGCCTGTGCAGATGACGCAACCGAGCTCAAGTGGGAGTTCGATGAGGAACGGTGTCGTTACTATGTTTCTTTTCCTGATGATCAGTAGTGGAGCCCAGTTGGGACGATCGGGGATCTAGCATTTGGGGTTATCTTATTTTCTTTTGGATTTGACCGTAGTCGGTCTATGTGTGGATTTTGGATGTTGTATGAATTATATTTATGTATTGTGTGAAGTGTCGATTGTAAGCCAACTCTCGTTATCCCATTCTTGTTCATTACATGGGATTGTGTGAAGATGACCCTTCTTGCGACAAAACCACAATGCGGTTATGCCTCTAGGTCGTGCCTCAACACGTGGGAGATATAGCCGCATTGTGGGCATTACACTGATTGTAAGCATGATTTTCATTAGCCGTCACATTGATTGTAAGCATGAGCAGATGGAAGATTAGGTTAGTGCGAAGCTTACCTTAAACCCTACCGCCACCGTTGAAACAAGGCGAGCGACGAGGGAACTGTGGAGAACGGCGGGGAAGCGACGTCGCGCCATCCGGCCTCCTCTTGCGGTTGGAGAACGAATACTCATGTGGCTCCGGCTGGCACTGCACCCTCACGAACGGCACACCATACTCGATCGATTCGTTATCCTCTGGATGCTTGACCTTCGACCTGTATGCCCACCACCTCCGCCTGACTTTCGCCGGTGAATCTGTCTACTCCATCGCCAAGAGGAGATACTGGATGAACTCGAAGGACCGCGGCGTGACTGCCACCGAGGAGTACAGCACCTCCCTCATCTCTGCTGTCTCGCTCTTTCGCATAAATTGCCACATGGCCCTCACTCTCCTCGAAATCTCCCGCTCATTGTCAAACCAAGTAAGGATCTCTTCAACCTGGCTAACTTCCCCTGGTCGCCGCGGGCGATCTGCCCGATTCGCTGCGCCATCCTCTCCATAGATGTCCTTCTGAGAGGTCTGGTGCTATCTTTGGAAGATGGGAGGAGAGACGGTGGTCTTGTAATGGATAAGAGGGAGAGGCGAGATGGTGGTTTTGCATTAGAGAAGATGGAGAGGAGAGGGGGTGGTTTTTCATGGAGAAGAGGGAGAGGTGAGACGGTGGTTTTGGAATGGAGATGATGCAGAGGAGGGGAGGTGGTTTTGCAATGGAGAAGAGGGAGAGGAGCGTGCGGCAGCGATTTAGGATTGGACGAGAGGGCCGGCACGCTGTGACTAGGTCAAAATCAAAATCAATTTACCCTTCAATTAAGAAAGCGACCCCACATTAACTGGTCTCCCTTGTATTTTCGGTCCTATTTGACAATGATTTTCACAACTAAAATATATGTTATACGTTGCAAAAATAATATTATTTGGAAGTACATTCAGATACGAACCAAACAATACAATTTTTGATGACATGCATTCACATTTTGCTTGGAAATATAGTACATGGTCGAACTTTGACCCAAAATAAGCAAAACAAAAAAAGTACTTCCCAGACCAGCGCCGCTCCTCTCCTCTTAAACCACCGCTGCTCATCTCCTGTTCCAATCCAAATCCAGTGCCGCTCCTCTCTTCTTCCATTTCAAAACCACCGCCCCTCCTCTCCCGTTCCAATCCAAAACCAGCACCGCTCCTCTCCCGTTCTAATCCAAAACCAACGCCGCTCCTCTCCTCTTCCATTCAAAAACCACCGCCGATGAGTGAAGGTGTTGTGGAGGAGTAGATCGATGGAGGAGTACAACTGATATGTGAGGATCGCAGATGACGACCCCGTGAAGCTAGCTAGGATGTTGGAGATACAGTCTTGGTTTGACAATAAGGACCAATTAGCGGCGAAGGCGACATCCATGGCCAAATATCTGCAACAGAGTGAAAAGGCGGCGATACTCCCGAAGGGAGTCGCGCGGGAGTACATACAGATGCTCCTCTGGGCAATGGACCAAACAGATTCACCGAATCCGACTGTGAGGCAGCGGTGGTGGTTGTATCAATCCAAGATGTTGCATCCATGAGATATTGAAGGATCGAGCATCTACAGGGTGTTGTGCCAGAGCGAGCTGGTGGAGTCTTCATCGACCGAACCGAACTACAAGAAGAGAAAAGCATTTCGCCCGACGATGCTTCCTCGCCATCCTCTCCCTCGCCGTTCACCTCGTCTCAGAGGGTGACTGTCTACCGCTGAGGAATAGGAGGACACTACTGCAGGATGCTGCTAACGTGACTATACGATCAGAGACCCTTCAACGAAACCGTGTGCGATGCCATAATCACAAACAGTGGTGTAAAATAACCGTCAAAAAAAGTGCAAAACGTTTGCGATGGAGGATGCATCAAGCACGCTTCAGATTTTAGTTGTGTGTGCGATGCAAGGCACACGGTTCAGCTCAATTAACTGTTTGCGATGAGGAGGAACAAAAGAAACGGGCAGCCAGATGAAGGTGTGTGCGATGTACAGCATACGGTTCACTCGGATGAACTATTTGTGGTTAGCAACACAAAAGAAATGGTTAGCCAGATCAAAGGTGTGTGCGATATACGGCATGCGGTTCACTCGGATGAACTATTTGCGTTGAGATAGGAGAACAGAAGCGGTTCAAATGAACAAGATGTGTGTGATAGGAGGAAAACAGGTCTGTAATTGGAAACGTGTGCAAAGACCGATAACAACACAGACGATTACTGCTAACAAGCCGTGTGTGTTGTTAGCAAACGATTGCTGGTATACAATTGTGAGTAATTGATGAAAACATCACCGACGAGTTCCATTTTTTAGCCCGTGTGCGATGTGATTTTCTTTGTCCGCACAACATCTACGCTCTGTTTACAGAGCATCAACATATATACTTAAAAAGACAGCATTGCATAACCAAATTAAGCATACAATAAAACAAGTGACTACACACATAACATTTGCACACACCAAAGTAAGCAATTACATTCATACTAAAGTAGGAGAAGCGAGGATCTAATCATCTACTTATTGTTGCGACAACGCTTGCCATTGCTCTGCTTCCGGCTGGATCCCTGGCCGTTTTGGGGAAGGAGGCACTTCCTCATCTCAATGATTCGCCTGTACATGTCGTAGCTCGTGTACGCCTCCTTGGCCGCGTACACGACATGAGCTTTGTTGAGTTCCTCCATCCAGGCCGAGTGCTAGGCATGCTTGTCCTTGTTGCACGAATCCTTCATGTCTATATAGTAGGGGTCGATGATGGCCTCGGCGAGGTGAACCAGTGAGTCCTTCTCATGCTCCTTGCTGCCCCTGATCTTGTATTAGCCCTGGATGTCGACAAGATTCTAGCAAGCGATGCCCGACTTCTCGAGTGCCTTTACATCGTTGGTGATGTCCACTATACTGAACATGTACTGGGGGCTGTTGACAAACCTGGTGAAACGCTCGCAAGGCCTTGTGGCCAGGCAGTAGTGGCAGACGAGGACGTGGTGGCGCACACACATCTGGGCGACGGCGACCTTGGGACGAGACCCGGCACGAGCGCGGGTGTACTCGAGGTCGAACCCGACCGCCTTGTACTTCTCCGCGGCAAGCAACAGCTCCATGATGTGGATGGAGTGCTCCACCCAGACCGGGTCGTTGATCTACACCACCTAGAGGTCCATGAACCTTCTGTGGGTGTCCACCACGGCACGCATGGTGAAATGCTGCTCGTCGTCAGCAGCCGCTCGGAGCGCCATAGGAGCCGCGCAGGATACCCTCTAAGAATTTCTCATGGTGGGTGTGCTTCTTGCGATGGTGGGGCGCGATCAGAAGGTTGAAGAGACACGAAGGTAGGTTAAATGGCCGCTGTAATAAATGGGGGTCGGCCGGCCTGTAATCGTCACGTCTTGTCATGGTGTTCATAGCGGAGGATTCCAGTGCATGCTTGACAACACGGCACCGCACGCGTGGGCTCGAAGAGGTGCCAAATGTATCGTCGGTGAGCCTGTTCCCGTGCTACCGTGCTGTTTACCGCGCAAGCTTCCCGCCCGGCTAGTTTGGCCACGCGTCGGCTAGGAGAGGGACAAATCGTGGGCGTTTATTGGCAAAAAGCTTTGTAAAAACAAAGTATGTGGAATGACTTCGGTCATAAGTTTACCCTTGGGTGATGAGGTCAAAGTTACACGGAAGGGTGATGACGGACACTCGAGTGCGATAATTAATTCTGTGCTCTACAGTGCACACGGTGGAAGAAACCAACTGTGTGCAAGAATGTCGAAGATCGCAGTCGAGTTAGCTATACAGATCGTGTGCTGTGAGATCGACAAGGTAAATTAATTCAAGAATGGTTAATAAAATCTAAGACCATTGCATATTAAGGTCAAAATAGCGCTAGCAATATACGAGTCTCATACGATGCCATTTCAACGATTGTACCACAAAAGCTCGAAATGTTACTAGGTTCAAATTCCAGAGTTATATGGCTCAAATTCGAAGATTACAAGGTTCAGACTGATATTAGAAATGAAATTCAGCTCATCAGCTGCAAATGCTCGCTCTGATCCGCTGAACATGGATATCAGAGAGGTTCAAACTAATATCACTGCTTCTAAGTCTGGCTTTGAAACCTCACAATTTTTGCAAAGGGGCCAGCCACTGAGAAGTCATGTATGGGGTTGACACGATGAATTTCGATTACTCTATCATCTAAAGTTCCAAAATGAGCATTTTTGGAGCTTACTCCATTCTACCGCAGGCGCCGGTGCTGATCAACAAACCATTCATTTTTGCGAAATAAATGTAGGGCAAACCTCATTTCCTTCAGCACCCTTGCTCTAAGAACAAAGAACCTGACGAATATAATCTTCAGTAAGGTCCCTCGGTAGGAGTTCAAAGTAATTTCTGAGAGATGCAGATCTAGGCATTCGACGTGATTGTTATATTGTATCACATTATCCACCACTGGGCCTAATCTTATCTGCAAAAGAAGAAAACGTGTTAGTGCCTACATGTAGTTTTGAACATTACTACAGGCCTGGCTATTTTGTTTGCAGGATTTGTAAAATGCACTAACATGCCATCTTCGATCTGACATGGGCATTTGATTACATTCTAGAAAAATGTAGCCTTCTTCACAAGAGGTTGGAGTGGATGAAAAGTTCCCTAAGAAAACTAGTACAGATGAATCCAAAGGAGAAATGCTTATTGATTGTAACCATATGGATCAAGCAACCAATATGGGGGGGGGCATGTATGTACTGAAATCCTCCAAAAGAACCTTCAAAAATCATAGTACATTGTCATTGTAAACTTGGAAAAAGGTGTCACAAATTGAACTACCTTATGGTTAACATTTAACAGGAAAGGAACATCACCTCAATATATAGCTTCTCCAGGCACAGAAAGCATCTCAGGAAACTGACAACTTGCTCCAGGTCGGGCCCGATAGATTCTAGTGCCAAGACCTTCACTGTGCGCAGTTTCGGGGTCAAGCTTGTCGGAATCATTTTCTAAATGACAGTCGAACAAACATCTTCAAAATTAGAAATAATGTTAATTTCTAGAAGGAGAGGTAGAAGGCGGCTGTTGTACCTGAACGGGTGTGGATCCAATAACAAGTTTGGAGCATTTGTCAGACGAGTAGCCCACCACTGTCAATTTCGGCGCAGAAATGACATTGATTCTTGTTGGACCTTCTTGATCAACTACAAGTAATCTCTCAAGTGCAGCTATGTCCTCGATGACCATACCGTGGTACACATCTTGTGATGTCTTCCTGCCGCACCAGCAACACACACAAATAGTCCGGAGAGTCATGGAGGTGATGTGGAAGGTACTCAACCCATTGATCGCCTGAAGACGAAGGTACTCGAGTGCAGTACAGCCATGGAGCAGGGGCTCCATGTCACCCTTTGAGAGGCAGATGGCGACGAGCTCGAGGTGCTTCAGTCGTGGTAGAATAAGAGCGGGCACGTCATTAAGGGGCGGGAAATGGCAGTTCCTAAACTTGGCGACCCGCAGTGTGGGCGTGAGGTGGAGTGCGGACGTTGGCAGCGAGCGTATATGCCCATCATCAAAAGTGAGCTCCTCGAGCTGATCTAGGGCGGGCGATCAGAACCAGTCGTGAAGCTTGGCTCGGTCCTTGCCGTTGGAATGGAACTTGCCCATTCTAAGGCCTTTGGTTGGGCCAAGGTGATTGCCGAGCATCTTGGAGAACGCATCCAAGCTTTTGCGATAGCCATGGCAGATCTCGTGGGTGTCGATGAGGTCGAGAGGGCTGGAGTCCCATAGGGGGAGCCACCACCAGGAAAGGAGGGTTGTCCGTGCCCCATATTTGATTGGGAGGAGGGAGATGATAACTCTCAACATATCATCGGGGAGGCTGCTGATTAAGTCTAGGTCTGCTGGAGTCGCTTGAGGTTCTAGTTCGCCCCGCCTCCGCTTGTTGGCAGCCCCATTCTCCACCTCCGGAGTCTCCTTGTCAGCGGCGCTTTCTGATAGAAATGGGAGTACATGGAATATTTAGTTAAAACAGGGCAATAGAAAAGTGTATTGGTAACTAGAAGTTATTAGGTAGGAATATAGTAAGGAAAGGAAATAACAATTGGTTTCTTAAATACTACACAATTCATTTGACATTGCTGGGTAAGTCAACATATGCAGATAGTTGAAAAGAAAACTTAGTTCGAACAAAGTCTGGACGGATGATTTTGTCGGGGAAGTTAGCATATATTTGATGACCAGGCCCTTTTATGTGCAGTGCAATTTTAGTGCCAGCTTTTAGTACATAAAACATTGCAATTTCATTCCAAAAGCCAATGCCAAAATAGGAGTCACCACGTTCATCAAGTCTTACAGTAGCAACGATTGTAAATCCATGGTTTGTATGCAGTATGACATCCGTGGAGCCTTGATCTATGTAAAGGGAAAAATTGTGCGCTACATAATCAGTTGCATAGCGAGGGATGTTCTGCAGAAAATGGTAGGATTGTTAAAGAAAATATGGTAACATGCAAATATGGGCCCAAATTGAAAGAACTATACAACAGTTGAAATCGAAGGACACAAATCTATAATTAAACAGATAGGGTACACATGATGTCATGGAAAAATGAGAGTAATCGGAAGAACAATACGTCATTAATTTTCCTAATAAAGAAAGAAGAGGGGGGAAATCCCCTTTGACGTATATGGTGCATGTGGCACCTTTTATCCAAATGTAGCAATATTTAGAATTTGTTCAGGAAAGTAGGACATGCCAACCGATTTAGGGTGAGATTGAACATACTGCGTGCGTGCTCAAGTTATCTGGTACGGAGAGAAGGAATCTCTGGCAGCGGTCGCAAAGTCCTGAAGTGTCGGTGCACTCTACATTCTATGAATGAAAGAAAACCCTCAAATCAGCTTGAATAAAAATGAATTCACGGCGATTTCCGCTGGGTGATTAAAGGAGGTAGATGAACTGGGATAAGAGATGAGATAATATCTCGCTAAATTAGTTACCTTGTCGTCCATGAGAAAGAACCATCAGTACGCCAGATTCCCCAACCGAGCGGAGCTGGGTCGACCGAGAGCAGCGTCGAGAAAATCGATGGCGATAGGCGGCGGCAAGCGAAAGTGGCGAAATGCGGTGGGCTTTGCCGGCAGCCTGGCGGCGGCGGCAGGCGTCGAGCTAAGTGTTTACCGGTGGTGTGTCATGATAGGCGGTGCCATGGGGAATGGGGAACGTACCGGAGGGGCCGAGGGGGTGGCGGGCGGGGTGAGGGTTTTTGTGATGTGGGGATGGTGAGGTTTTTCTTTTTTCTTTTTTTAATTGGGTGGTGAGAGTTTTCTGTCCCACAAATAATTTTGGGGGCGATGGTTTGCTAGAGCGAACCGTGTGTGATTGACACAGCAGGCAAAATGAAAGTCATTCCACACGGTTCTAATTTTCGGAACCATGTGTGGTTGACGTACTACCTCCGTCCTGGTTTATTGGTCCCCCGTTGTAATTCCTACCAAAATTTGGCAAAACATTTAATACTCAGACATAGATAATAAGCGTACACGTACATAAGCATATTCAACCATAAGTACATAGTTCAACCGTCATTAAGCATACTTAAGCTTACATAGTTCGATCCATCCCACATCTCATCTCACATGCGGCCGGCACGATCCTGAAGCTTCTCCAGGTACTCGGCGTACGCGCCGTGCGCTACGCTGCGAGAATACTTCTGCTTGAAGGAGCCAACGGCCCGTCCTCATGCATGTGCCAGAACACTTAGATACGCGTCATGAATCTTGTGGTTGCAAAATGGGCATCCATAGCCGTCGTTCCAGGTCCTAATACGCATGTTATGCATTCCCGCATAAAGCTCCCTCAGGATTCGCCTCTTGTACCTCCTCTGGGCATCTTCATCCTGGCTGTCCACATCGTCAGACAACACCTGTACAAATAGTAAAACAAACTTGGCATCAAATCACTGATTACATGCCGTGAAGTAGGATTAGGAATTTATGGCTATTTATTTATACATATCCAGAGATTATGGTTCGATTTTTAAGCACAATCGTCTATGTACATACCAATCTTGAAGAAAATAATGGCACAAACATATGTAGGTCATTCAAAATCAATTGTCAAGTCCTGGCTAGGAATTATTAGCACAAACACTAATCCTAGTCGGATTACTAGCAGAAATCATTTGCACAGCTGAAACAACTAATCACTTATCACCTGTACCATTCAAACAATCAATACACTACACGGATCTAACGAACTTACTCAGATTTCATGGATTGGGAGAACATAACCATAGGATTTCTATTCCAAAAAGGGGGACGCAGGAGTAACCAGAGAAACTGATCTATTTGACACATAAATGGGTATAGATGACTAACCAGCTGTTCGTCGTCATCGGAGTCGTCGCCGGAGTGGTCGTTGGAGTCAGCGCCGGAGTGGTCGCCGAAGTCGGTGTGGAACTCCGCCTCCGGCTGTGGAAGCTCGATGCCGTTGATGACGTCAGGGTGCAGCGATAACTCGCCGGCGGTGACGGAAACCTCTGTCTCCATCTCCACGCTGTGCTCCAATGCTTTAGCAGCCCTGGCGTCGCCACTCCCTCCGATGGGGCGCTTCGGCGGCATCCTCATACACTGACGGCTTTGAGGACTGGGAGCGGCGTCGAGGATGCAAGCGGAGAGGGAGGATTGTGTGTGTGTAGCGAGGATGGGGGGTGCGGCCTCTCGGGCACACAATTAATATGGAGTAGTGGGAGTTGTGGGAGAGAGGCGGGCGGCGGTCAAACCGATGGCTCGCCTCCTGGTGAGCCTACGCACCGGACTGCTAGCATGCCTACCAAAGTTTCACACAGCTACTCGCATGCCTCCCGATGACACTGTGCAGCGAGCATGCCTCCGTCAATTCACACACCTGCACGCACGCCTCCATGTCTGCCTGCGCGGTGGACTGCTCGCATGCGTCCCGTCAACTCATGCCTGCTCACACGCCACACGGGTCGCGCGGCGGCACGTATATTGTTTTTCTATTTGGATGATTAATGCTGCCACTTTATTGCTTAACCGAAGCATGGCACGTATCCGTTGTTGGTCTAACGCTCACGGTTTGAATAAATAATTTGTTTGGGATATTGGTTCCCAATTATGAATAATCTCCCGTCTGTAGTTATATAAAGATTACATCAAAACTGGTCTCAAATTTGACAAAAAAAGTACAATGCCACTTTGTATTGGTGTCCATATGACAACACGATAAGTTTCATGAACTTCAAATAAGTTTTGGATGTACTAGAATTTAAAAATCAAGATTCTCAATGTTTGAAATTTGTTGCACGGAGAGTAAACATGCACCCAGTGAGACACATGTGTTTTTGCAATCCATTTAGGTGCACTGTCACGTGTGCATGTAGCTCAAATTTGATTTTTGCACACATTATACCCGTAGAAATCAATCAATCAATGTACTAAAATGTCTTAATGATCTCTGTGATTTTTTTGAAATTAAAACGTCCCTCCTTTGGTAACATGTATCTTCACCGCGGGATAATTAATTTTACATGCATCTTAGTTGTGGTGGATTCACGGTGTGTGTGTGTGGGTGTGTGCGTCTGGGGGTGGTGGGTGGCTCGCAGTACACTATGAGTTGTGAGCGACCGTGTGGGTTAGCCGTTTTGTTATGCGGGCCGGTGCCACCTCAGAGTCGTGAAATCGTTATTCCAAACATTACACAACCCTTTCATACATAAATGTTTTGGCCACATGCAGTCGATGGTAGTCCTACACGACACTCGATACTCGTGTGACGCTTTCTGCGGGCCCATGAGGTCATCGTCCATCACTTTGACGAACAGCCGGCAGTGAGGTTAATTTGACCAGCAAGGTAGAATCTTTTTTGTTTGTCTTATGGTGGTATATTGTACGCGTCGAAGAGGTGGGAGGGGACTAGCATATATACTATACGTACGCGTCCGTGAACATGTACACCTCACTCAGTGTCGGGACATTTTGGTTACCGAGGCACGTGCCACATCAAAATTGTGAAATTGGTTATTCAAACATCACACAACACCTTTTTGGGCCACATGATATCCTAGCTAGGACACTCACGTGTGACGCTTCCATCTGTGGGCCCACGAGGCCAACGTCGATGCATGCATGCATCACTTTGACCCACATCGCACTACTAGGAAAAGGGCTATAGCTAATATGGACATTAATGGCGCACCATGTATGTGGTGCGCCACTGCTATATAGAAGTGGCGCACCAGATACAGGTGCGCCATTAGTGTCCTCATTAGTAATGGCGCACCACACACACGGTGCGCCATTACTAACAATTTTTTTCTCCAAAACTATTAATGGCGCACCAAGGCAAAGTGCGCCATTACTAGTTTTAACTAGTAATGGCGCACCACACACTCTGTGCGCGAGTACTAACAATTTTTTTTACTTTTTTTTTCAAAACTAGTAATGGCGCACCAGGGTACAGTGCGCCATTACTAGTTCAAACTAGTAATGGCGCACCACAGCCATGGTGCGCCACTACTAACAATTTTTTTAGCAAAACTAGTAATGGCGCACCACGTAACATGTGCGCCATTAGTAACCAGGGTTACTAATGGCGCATGGTGCGCCATTGGAAACCTGAGAGCAGCTAGATATTTTGGACAGCCACCTACCACACTCACTTTCCCCACTTCATTCTCTCCACCTCCTCACCTCATTTGCACCATAGATTCACCAAAATTAAGTGTCCAACAACGTGCACATGCACTTTTTATGGCCTAGATCTACGTATGTCTGTGGTGTTGCATATGTTTGTGTTTGCAGGTACCGGTATTTGAAATGCGATAGTTGCCAATATTTTGCCAGAATGTTGATTCATTTCCGTTTCGGCGAGAATTTGGCACTATGCATTCTTTTTGGTCCTATTTTTAGGCAAAGTCATGCCAAATTTTTTCTTGGTTCTAAAATATCTTTTGCTCTACCCCGCAGGCGACAATGGTCTGCAAGATGACCGAAGGAATCATGAATAGGTTTTTGAGCGCCGCGAAGGCCGAGATGCTTCAAAAGAACGAGACGGAGATAAGATGTCCGTGTCGAAGATGCAAGCTGAAGAGCCTTATTACGGATCCGGATTCCGGACAGGTGCGGGACCACCTGCTCTTGCGTGGTTTCATGGATGGCTATCGGTGGCAAGGTGATGAAGATGACTATGAAGTCGTCTGTGGGGGCCGGGCAAGAAATGAGGAAGGGCAGCAAGGCAACCACCGCGGCGAGGGCGGGCGAGAAGACGAAGAATCTCCAGGACATGATCACGAGGTGATGCAGTACATAGTCATCATGTAGAAGATGTCGGACATGATGATGAGGAAGATCAAGACGAAGGGCATGATCATGAAGATGAAGATGCCGGAGCAGACGACGATGGACCATCGATGGGCTGGGTGCAGGACCCTCATATTCAAGAGCTGCTTCTCAAGCAGATGGATAACGCAAGAGCTGCCGCCCGAGAGAAAGCCAAGCTGGATCAACTGGAGATAGACGCGGTTACTCCATTGTATGAAGGATGCAGGCCCGAGGATACCCGCCTGAAAGTAACGCTCATGGCTCTGGAGATGAAGGTAAAACACAAAATGACCGACACATGCTTCGACAAGAACATGTCATTCTGGCACGAACGTCTTCCCAAGGGGAACAAGTGCCCGACCAGTTTCGAGGAGGCGAAGAAAATCGTGTGTCCTCTGGATTTACCGCACGTGAAATACCATGTGTGCATGAACAATTGCATCATTTATCGGGACGAGCACGCGGAGTCTACCATATGTCCGGTGTGTGGCGTCACTCGATACAAGAAGAGGAAGAAAGCTCCTCGTAAAGTGGTGTTGTACTTTCCGATCACTCCTCGTCTACAGCGGTATTTCGCGGACCCTATGCTAGCAATGCTCCTGCGTTGGCACGCGGATAGGGAGGTGAAGAAGCGAGAAGATGACGGAAATGATCCGGAGATAAATAAAAAAGACAAGATGCTGAGTCACCCTAAGGATGTGAGCCAGTGGCAAGCATTGAACTTCGAACACCCAGAATTTGGGGATGATCCAAGGAACATCATGCTGGGCGCGAGCAACGCTGGAGTCAATCCGTTTGGCAGCAAGAGAAGCACACATAGCACCTGGCCTGTGTTTGTGTGGATGTACAACCTTCCCCCCTGGTTGTGCATGAAGAGGAAGTACATTCACATGAGCATGCTAATTGAAGGGCCGAAACAACCAGGGAACGACATCAATCTATATCTGGGGCTGCTGAAAGAGGAGCTAGACACACTGTGGAAAATGCTAGCCAATACGTGGGACGCCGCAAAGAAAGAATATTTCCCTATGAGAGCCGCAATGCTCACGACGGTGCACGACTATCTCGGTTACGGATATCTCGCGGGGCAGGTGGTCCACGGATTTTCTGGATGCGTCAGGTGCATGGATGACACAATGTATCGCTAGCTAGATAGAGATCCCGGGTCTTCGAAAACCGTGTTCATGGGACATCGAAGGTGGCTTCGCGACAATGACTCATGGAGAAAACGCAAGGATCTGTTCGATGGTGAAACCGAACCCCGAAGACGCCCGCGTACGAGGAGCGGCGAGGAAATAGACGAGCTATTGAAAAATTGGAAAGAGTGCCCAGAGCTGGGAAAGAAGCGAAAGGCACCAGAGGCGCTGCTGACAGTATGGAAAATGAGGTCTATTTTCTGGGACTTGCCGTACTGGAAGATCCACCATGTGCCTCACAGCCTTGATGTCATGCATATCACGAAGAACGTGTGCGAGTGTCGGAGTAATTGGATACGGGTATCCCGAAGGCGGCAAGACAATATTTCAAGACATCGGGGCTAGCAAAGCTCCTCAGTCCGACTGCCCGGCCGCTCCTGCCGGCTCCCCGTCCGACTGCTCCACCCGGCCGGCTGCCCGGCCGGCTACCAGCTGACCGACTACGCCGACTAGCCGGCTGCCGACTGCAGTCCGACCCGGCATCGACAAGACCCCGACGAGACGGCCATACCGCGGACAAGACAACCGTACCGCGACACCGTCATGTATAGTGTCACTTGTCCCCTGGCACTATTCATGAAGTGACCTAGGGGACAAGCATGACATGCACCATGCCTTGCTCCCATACCTCCACATAGCTTAGATGCAAAGCTACCTCACACTATAAAAGGAGACACACATCCATCCATCCAGGGGATGGACTCACACGCACACAACAAGCAAGCTAGCTAGCAAGAGAGCTAGCTAGCCATCCATCCATCCATTCCCACGGGCAAGCATGCCCAAGCACCACATGCGGCCATGCTCATGGCCGGCCACTAAAGCATGCTTTGTGCATGCATATATGGAGCCAGATGCCCATGGCACTACCCCCAGATACAGCTCTAGGAGCACTTTGTACTGCCCGATGTACACCCCAGATATATACACTCAGACATGCAGGAGTAGGGGTATTATCTCTCCGGAGAGCCCCGAACCTGGGTAAACTAGCGCGTGCAACTCGCATACCCGCTCCTGGTCCTATCAGCAGCAGTCTTACCCTCACACTAAGCCCTTGTGGCATCTGTCGCCTCACATCCCCCCCGTGAGAATACCACGACAGCGAGAGTCTACTTGGTACCCTGCTCAACATGCCAGAGAGGACCAAAGATGGGCCGAAAGTAAGGGCAGACTTGAAATCAATGGGCATCAGGGAGGAGCTTCACGCTAATGTTGATGATGATGAGGCGAAGCAGGACACGGAAAGTCGTCGCAAAGGCAAAAAGGCCAAGAAGACCGGAAATGACTACCCTCCCGCGTGCTTCACTCTTAGTCAGGAGGAGATCGAGCAGTTTTTCACCTGCCTCATAGGAGTAAAACTTCCTTACGGTTACGCGGGGAAGATAAGCAGATACCTAGACTCAGCGAAGCAGAAGTTCAGCGGGATGACGTCTCACGACTATCACGTGCTGATGACGTAGATACTTCCAGTTGCAATCCGTGGGATCATGGATGCGCACGTCCGTGAAACGCTATTTGGCCTATGCAACTTTTTCGACGTCATCTCTCGGAAGTCGGTTTGCGTGAGGCAACTCAGAAGGCTACAGGAAGAGATCGTGCTGATACTATGCACGCTTGAGATATACTTCCCGCCCGCATTCTTCGATGTTATGGTGCATCTGCTGGTCCATATCGTGGACGATATCATCCAACTCGGGCCAACGTTCCTGCACAACATGATGTCGTTCGAAAGGATGAATGGTGTCATCAAAGGATACGTTCGCAACATGTCACGTCCAGAGGGAAGCATAGCCAGGGGCTTTCTGACCGAAGAGTGCATCTCTTACTGCACGAATTATCTAGGCATCGAGAACCCCGTTGGTCTGCCCGTCAGCAGGTACCTCGGCAGGCTCGCTGGATGGGGTCACCGCGATGGTCGCCGCGAAATGCATGTCGACTTCGAGGGTCGACACACCGACTTTGAAAGAGCAAACCTAGTGGCGTCGAGGATGGAGCTGTCCCAAGAGATGGAGGAAGAACCTCACCGCTATGAGGACGCCGCGGAAGACACCGATCTTGACTACACAACCCCTAGTGGCGTCGGGGATGACACCACTCATGGTGCCGCCGAGGATGCCACCACTGATGATGGCAGCGCACGCACAGATGGCAGCCAACCGAAGAGGCAATGGAAGGACCGGCGCCCGAATTTGCTCGGCACCGTCAAGGAGGAATTTACTGAAGTGTCCTCCGGGGGGCATCCAACGGCACCCAAAGAAATAGTCAAGGGGTACGCGGGACAGCTCGGGTGCATTCTTCGGAGCACCATCTCGGTCAACACCGAGAACCTAAGGCATCGTGACCAAGGGAATTTGCGCAACCTCCTCTTCACGAAGCTGCACGAACGATACAAGTTCCCCGGTGACTTCGCAAACACACGCCTCTCAGGGAATAAAGTGAACGGTGCCGCCCTCACGAAGATGAGCACGGCCCTGGCTACCTCGAGAGCCGCGGTGAAGAGAATGATTGAAAAAGGTGATAGTTATGAGAAGATCAAGGAGAAAAATCCTTTGATCAGCGAAGATGACTACCGGGAGTTCAAGATCAAGTGCGAGAGCAACGCAACCGTGGAATCAAGTCAGTGGGGGAAAGATATGCGGGACATGAACTTAGGGGTCCACAAACTCGGTCCCGGCGGTTACAAAGTGGCGGAACCTATATGGGACAAGGAGGACGCGGAGTGTGCCGAGCAAGGCCTGCCGCCCCTCTTCGAGAAATACCGTGACAAGCAGACCAGGAACTATGTCAGGGCCCGGTACATGATTGACCCGGTAACCAAGGAGCTTACCACGGATCCGAAGACCAAGGCGCTTGAGCTTGTTCTGGTAAGGAATACACCCCCGCATAATTAGCTCCATATGGTTGCATTCTAGTTAATGAAGCCAAAATTCTAAATGGTTCACGTTCCTTCCGCAGGACACTGAAAGCAGTATCGCGGGGTCGTCTCAGAGCTCCCCTTTCGACACCCCTTTAAATAGGGCGTTGAACGTAATGAAAAACAAGGATAAGCTCAGTAAGCCGTCGTCAGCTGGTCGTGTGGCCGAGAAAGGCTTGTCCACGAAATGGTCAGAATACTATACCGCTGGGCGAAAGGAGAGAAAGACCAGTTCGGAGAGCCAGGAGCGCGAGGTTCAACAACTCAAGGCACAAGTGGCGCGGATTTCGGAGATGGTCGAAGAGCAAGTGCGAGACCAATTGGGAGCGACGATCACCGCCATTATAACTACATTGGTTTCTGGGCTGCAGGCGTGGATTGCGGGCGGCCAACAGGGGCCGCCCCCGATTCCCAGCTTCACGGGAAGCAACTCGCGCAACGCGCCGGTGGCGCCATTGGTGTCTCCGGCGGAGGCAGCATTGGTGTCTCCCGCGGCGGCGGCGACATTGCAGCTTAATGCACCCGGGTGTGGGAAGAATACGCCGGCCGGCACCTCGGCAGCAAGCGGCCCCTCTGTCACTTGCATGCCCGCCGTTGGCGGTGCCTCGACATTAGCCGAGCTCGACGCCATCACAGTAACTAATTAAGCCTCTCGGTCGATGACTTCATCTCCTTGCCTTTGACTGGGCATCCCTAACGCCCTACATGTTTTCGCAGGGGGCCGCCGACGTTCCATGCACTCTCCTGCACTTCGTGGACGGCGAGTTGATCGATGTCGCCAAGGCCAGAATCGTTCAACCGGCAACCGCCTGTTCCACGGTAATCCGATGCCACCCAACGTCTATAGGGTGCAACTGGTTCGGGTGCTGCGGGGCTGCGAAGACTTGTTACCTCCGTTTCAACCCCCTGGGGCCGACGAAGATGATGTCATGACCCTCAGTGCCTGCTTAAGGTGGCCCCTGCTTTGGCCGAAGAGCCAGATTCGTTTGGGGGCGGGGGCACCACTCCACAGACAACACCGCCAGTCGTGCCGGCACCAAGCCATGGCAAAACCGCCGCAACGCTACCGGACATGCCAGACATACATATGGCATAGGATCCAGACATGCATATGGCACAGGATCCAGACGACGACGACAACGATGGTACATTTACCAACGTCGATAAGTACTTCCACGAACATGGGTATGGTGACGAATTCTTGGGGCCTCCTTCTCAAGAACACAACCCTGCAAAAGACGATCGCGATCTAGCTGGTACCGCGGAGAAACCCAATTGCAACAGGCGTCGTCTGGCTTTCAGTTCTCAGGAGAGGCCTCAAGCTACCGCCTTCACCGAGCCTCAGATAGCCGAGGTGCGAAATATTATCAGCCCCAACACACTCAAGAAGGCGGTCTCTGAGCAGAACTCGATCCCATTACAGCAGAAGAAGAAGGGACGGAAAAGAAAGACTAACAAGGGTGCGAGCCAGCCGGCACCGAGTACGATCCGTGCTCAGGGCGGGCCACCTTCACCTAAGGATATCTCGAGGAGGGTGCATGTGGAGGGTAGGCCGATGCTACTGACTAATTTGCTCAATGCTGCAACCGGTGCTATGCGGAGTCTGCATGATAGTGTTCTTTCTTTGGACAAGCGGCGTCTCTCCGAGAATGATGTGGCATACCCGGTTTTCGTGGGCAAGGTGCCAGAGGGCAAGGGCTTTGTGGATAGCACCATCGGGGGTATGATCGTCCTGTGGTTTGATGACATCTTCACTATGTTTAAGCTTCATCCGCTCCACTACACCTTCGTTCGGCTATTTTCGCTGAGTATGGAGATGCGGATCACTAGAGACAAGACCCCGGACATCGTGATAGTCGACCCCTTCTACATGTGTGCCAAGATCTTGGGCAGCGCTGGGGACCGGCAAGTCAGGAGTTCATACCTCGAAGGCGTCATTCTGGCAAACCCAGATAAGGATAACTTCGTCGTGCCTTACTTTCCCGAGTAAGTCATCCCCTCACTGCCCCGTAACATATGATTTCTTACATTTCGATCGTTCTTTTTTTCTAACATTCCGTGTTTTGTGCAGTGACACACATTGCACACTCATCCTCTTAAGCAAGAAATATTCCATGGCCACGTATTTCGACTCAGACCATCAGTCGAAGAAAGACTACACAAATATCAAGAAAGTCCTTGATGATGTTCTCCCCGGCTATGCCAGATCTGGAGGCACCTTCAGCAGGCCAATTCGTAGGTACGGCAAGCACGTGTTCACCCACAATACGACGTTCCCCTGCGTCAAGCAGCCGCCCGACGGTCAGAAGGATGCCTACTACGCCCTCCATCACATGCCGGCGATCGTACGGGACCATAATCACCTTCTGCTACCAAAAAATTTCAAAGATTGGGCCACACGCTTGTCGGCAATCCAGGACACGGACATCAGACAAGAATTCTTTCGCATCCAGTCGGAGTTTGCGGAAATCATCCGTCAAGATGTCCTTCGTACCTCGGGGCAGTTCTACCTTAGATATCAACCGTCCAACAGTAAAATAGAAACAACGCTACAAATGCAGGCTGACAACGCCCGCGATTTCATGACCATCACGACAGACGGTGGCTTCATCCACGCTCCGGTCCCTGAGTCGAGTTGAAAGTAGTGATGCTATGTAGTTTTCAAATATCGATTAGCTCATGTTGTAATTAACCTTTAATGAACTTGTATGTCTCTTTGGTTTGGACAGTCGTTCAACTTATATGTAATCGATGCTATTTATTAGTAGGACCATGAATCGTGCTATTAATGTGTTGCTTTTCTCTTCCGGTCCTTTTGTTGCATACTTATATATTGCTTATGTATTGTCTGTGAATTGCTACTAACGTTTTGTTTGGCTAGTGCATAGAGATGTCGCCGTATATCGTGTACAAGGGTAGGGTTCCTGGAGTCTACGACGACTGGGAGGAGTGTCGGAGACAGGTTCACCGTTTCAGCGGTAACAGTTACAAAGGGTACACAACTAAGGCGGAGGCGGAAGCTAGATACGCACGCTATCTAGCGGGAGAGAGGAGGGAGCGGAGGAGGAACCAGATGAAGACCAGTTTCATCGCGATGATGCTAATCGTGATGATCGCAACTCTCTTCTATGTGATGGTAGTTTAGATGATCGATATCGACTTGTAATGTGAGGAGAAACTCGCTACTCGCGGTCTCGAGACTTGTAATGCTCTAACTTTGTTCGGTCTTTTGAATTTGGAGACTAATATGATGAATTGTATTCGGAGACTAATCTTCTATTGTATTTGATAAATCTGTTGTTTATATGTTGTGTTGTCTATATTCTGTGCAGTAATATATTTTGTAACCTGTGCAAATATCAGAAAAGAAAAAAAATTCCTAATATTCATACTAGTGGCGCACCACACTGCACTTTAGTGGCGCACTGCAATGAACACACTAGTGGCGCACTATCTAGTAGTGCGCCATTAGTAACCCAGAGCACAAGGTAAATATGGCCCCCTGGGAGGCACAGTAATGGCGCACCGTTTGACATACTAATGGCGCACTCCCTGGTGCGCCACTATTGTGTGGTATACTAATGGCGCACCCCTGGTGCACCATTAGTATTAGTTACTAGTGGCGTGATGATAGTGGCGCACCTATAGTGCGCCATACTTAGCCTTTTCCTAGTAGTGTCGGGAGAGGTTAATTAACTTCACCATCGATAAGGATTCTTTTGGGTTGTACATATATTACGGTAGGAGCATATAGTATGCGGTTAAGAGGGGGGAAGGGGACCATCATATGTAGTACGCTTGATATGAACCTCACTCTATGTGGGTGCATGGTTTACGGTTTTTGAGGCATGTGGAACATCAAAGTTGTGCATTTTGGGTATTCAACATATATATGTTTGGCCCACATGCAAAGCGGTGGTGGTTGTCCTCTCGCACCCACTTAAGCAGTTATCAGCGATAACGATGCTTTCCATCTGTGGGCCCGCTTGGTCCATCACTACTTTTTGCCTGACAACAAGATATGTTAATTTGACTTAGGAGGGGATTATTATTTTTCCTCTGGGATGACATGCATGATACAGTTTGAGCACACACACATGCATGTGTACGCACGAATCCCTCCCATCGAGTCGAAGTGGCTAGTACAACGGCACATCATGAACCGATCTCGCTCTGTGTGGGGAGCTAGTGTACGATTTTTGACACACGCGCCACATCAATGTTGTGTATTCAAACATGCATGCAAGCATCACCTCCATACATATGCATGTAGTGGTTGCCTTCGAACGATACACTCCCTCGCGTGGTTATCGGCGACAAGCCTATATATTCGTGGGCCCGCATGGACATCCATGATCACCTTGACCAACAACAAGATAGGTTACCATGGCGGATTCTTCATTTGGTTCGTGTTATCGTAGTATAGGTCATGGTGAGATTCAGACCTAATTAAGTTTGAGCGCATATACTATGCACGCATGCATGCATGAATCTCCTCATCATTGGCTTGAAGTGTGGTGTAACATACACATGCATCGTCAACCTAACCCTCACTCAGTGTGGGGATTTCTAGTTCGAAATCACGGTGCCACATCAAAGTTGTTCCATTGTTACTTAAAACACACCTCTCCATCCATATGTTTGGGCCACACACATGCAGTGGTTGTCTTACGGGACTAGCTACTTGCGTGATTATTGGCAGGCTAGCCCATCTCCAGGGTCGCATGGACGGCCATCACTTTGACCAACAACAAGAGAGAGGTTGTACAACCAAGGTGGATTATTCTTGGTCCGTTTTACGATCCATCTTGGTGAGATATATGCATCTCTCGCCCGCCGACTGAAAGTGTGTGTGTGCTGGGGGGGTTGCTACTTCGCAATTTGCTAGGTGAACCTCGGTTGGGGGGGGCACATTCATAGCTTAGGATTCCCTTCATGGCGACACGAGGTGGGTGGGGCTGCTAGCTACTTCACACATTGCTAGGTGAACCTCGGTTGGGGGGAGGGGGGCATACATTCATAGCTTAGGATTCCCTTCGTGCCGACACGAGGGGGGCTGCTAGGTACTTCACACTTTGCTAGGTGAACCTCGGTTGGGGGGCATGCATTCATAGCATAGGATTCCCTTCGTGCCGACACAAGGGAGGGGTGGCTGCAAGCTACTTCGCACTTTGCTAGGGTGAACCTTGGTTGGGGGGGCATGCATTCATAGCTTAGGATTCCCTTTGTGCCGACACGAGGGAGGGGGGCTGCTAGCTACTTCGCACTTTGCTAGGTGAACCTCGGTTGGGGGGCATGCATTCATAGCTTCGGAATCCCTTCGTGCCGACACGAGGGAGGGGGGTTGCTAGCTACTTCACACTTTGCTAGGTGAACCTCGGTTGGGGGGGCATGCATTCATAGCTTAGGATTCCCTTCGTACCGAAACGAGGGAGGGGGCTGCTAGCTACTTCGCACTTTGCTAGGGTGAACCTCGGTTGGGGGGCATGCATTCATAGTTTAGGATTCCCTTCGCGCCGACACGAGGGAGGGGGGCTGCTAGCTACTTCGCACTTGTAACGTCCCAAAATTCTAAATTTTGGAATATTATATTAAATAAATAGTTTTGATTGATTGTTTGATTGTGGTATGTTTGCTTGTGTGAAATTGAATGAAATTTGAAACTTTTTGAAAGTTGAATGAGAGGGAATAAAAGGACTTTCCCAAACATTCATTTTTGCATCTCCATGAATTCAAATTCATTTCATCAGAAAACCCTGGAGTGAAGATGATATGACTTCTCCCATTTAATTAAATGAAAATGGTTTTTGAAAATATTTGAATTTCATTTGGAAACATTTTAAATTCAAAAACTTTAAGCAACTCAATGATTTTCATGAGAGAAGATAAAATGACTTCTTCAAAACATATGAAATATGAGTGGGAAATTTAAAAGAATCAAATTTAAAGCCCCTTTTGAAATTAGTTTCAATTGGGAGTTATTTGATTTTTATTCAAATTATTTTTCTCCAAAAAATAAAATATGTGGAAAATAGGGTAACATGATTCCCTACAATAGAAAAAATGGAGAGAAATAAATTTCAACTTATTTTGGTATTTTAAAATGTTTTATTTGGTTTTTAAATAAGCCAGTAGCATTGTTTGTTTTATTTAAATTTTTCAAGATTTTATTTGACGCTCGAAAAATGTTCAAGTTGTAGAAAATATTTTTCTAAATTTTTTGATATATTATATGCCTATATAATTTTCTTATTTCTTTTTGTTTTATTCTTTTGTCGTGTCTGTTTAAAAAAACTCTTCGGACCGACTGGACCTGGCCGGCCCAGCTCGCCAGGCCACGGCCCAATCGGCCCACGCCACTCGCCCGCTCGCCCCCGAGCTCCGCTTGGAGTTCGCAGCCGCCGCCGTGTCCTTCACGGACACCGCGCCTCCCCGCCTTTGCCCTTGCCCCTTCCCCACGCCTCCCGGGGCCGCGCCCCTCCTATAAAGCCGCCGCCCAGCACCCTCTCTCTCTCCCGCATCTCGCTGCATCTAAGCCGCCGCCGCCGCTATCGAAAGCCGGTGCTGCCACCGCCCGCCCCGCTCTCGGCCGCCGCCGACCCTACCTCCAGACACGCCTCGCCGAGCCGCCCCTCCCCGTCTACTCCGCCGGCGTCGCCGACCCCCGGAGCTACCGCCCCGTCCCCGTCCGAAGCCGCCGCCGCCGTCTTCCCGAACTCCGACGATCACCGCGGTAACCGCCGCCTCCCTCGCCGTCGGATATGGATCCAACGATCCAGATCGTTTTTGTTCTTCTTTTTGAAACGTTTTCTTTATTTAGCGAGCGTTCGCCCGTTAGCTTCTGGCAGCGAACGTTTTCGTTCTGTAGGGTTCTGTAGCAAACGTTCGTTCGATAGGTTTTTTCTTTTTATTTTAGTTTTCTGCCAGGGACCCATTCGTAGTTTTATTTTACAGATTAGTCCCTCTGTTTCAAACTAGCACAACTTTTTACTCACTTGTCCAAATCCAACGAAACCAACGCCCACTTCTTCTATGATCCCCTCTATCCAGTAAAACAACTTAAACATATTTTTGAAGGTTGAAAATTTGTTTTCAAACAGATTTGAATTCAAACTTCTTTCGTTCATAACTTGAGTTTTATAACTCCGTTTGAGTTCATTCTCTTTGCATATCGAAGCTCTTGACCTAAACTTTCTGATAAGGCCAAATTCACCTAATTTTGGTACAGTTAGAAATTGTTTTCTGTTGCAATTGTTGTTTGCTTGTTTTCAAAGTTTTCCGAGATCTTTTCTTTGATTCTTTTGCTTGATTGCTTATGTGTGATTACTATTGCTTGTCACGATAGATTGACCAGAGTGTGACGAGTAGAACTATCAGGAGTTAGGAGTGTGAATCATCTTCATCAACGGTACAAGGCAAGTTCACACTTTGATCATATCCCTTTATTACCCAGTTTTTATGCATTAGTTTCAACCCTCAAACATTGCATGAGTAGGTTCGATAACATGTGGGTATTGGGAAGTAGTGGATGAGGTAGAACCTATTGTCTTATATCAAACCCTGGGGAGTTACTACATTATGCTTATACTGCTATGCTATGCTCGTAGACGTGGTTTGGTTTGAGTGATTCATGACAGATGTGAGACTTATTATTAATTGTTAACTTAAGGTGGCTACTTTAATACACATCTGGGTGGATTGGTTGGGGCACCCTGGGGATACCAGTGTATTTCCCGGACACCTGGGGAATCTAGTGTTTTCCTAGGAGATCCCGGGGTTACCGTGTGATCATCATGTAGTTTGCCACCCAGGCTCAAAGGGATCATAAGATTATTCATGCTAGAAACTTCCGTGTGCAGCCACAAGCCATTATGGGCTCTGGCATAGTTGAGTAAGTTGTGTGAAACCTTTCCATGATGGGCTAGTAGATGTAGGGGAATTGTAGGTGTACTGGCCAATCTATCGGTTAAGGGGACCTCTTCGGAAAGACTGTGTCTTGATCATCCGTTTCTCAAACATCATGTAGTGCGAGCAATTCAACGGAGGAGATCAAGTCTTGTGGGGAAAAGTGCGCAAACCTCTGCAGAGTGTACAAACTAATCATGATTAGCCGTGTCCCCGATTATGGACATCTTGAGTATCTGCTACTTGAATTATTGATTTGATCTCAACACATTACTTAATTAATTTGATTGGGTTTAAATGATTATTATTTTGGGATTGAGATGGGGTTACCATTCTCAATAATTTTCAACAAACTTTGTAGTTAAATAAAATATATTCCTTTGTTGTAGGAAAAAATAGCTTTATGCAAAATTAAACTTAGAGCCTCCACCAGCCAAATATGCATGTAGTGATAGCCATTATTTCAGCATTTGCTCTACAGTGTGAAATTGCCAGTACGTTCAATGTACTGACCTACATGGCTGCAATGTCTCATGTTGCAGGAATCTTACGACGAGTATGTGATACGTTAGGGTTACGATTTCTACACTCAACTTTGCCGTTGGTGTTGATGGGAATCCACAACCTCGTTGTTACTTCCGCTATATGGATTGAGGTAATAGTACTTACGTTGCTTTATACATGTGATTTACCTCGGTTATAAATCCTTGAGTACTATGTGTCAGCATACCGATCCAGGGATGGCACTTAAGCACAGAGACTTGATCCATTCGGGCCGGGTCGCTACAAGATGGTAATAGAGCACATGTTGACTGTAGGACATGACCCCTAGAAACTGGCAAGCCCATAGGAAAGATTTTTTCTCTAAAGCTTTATTTTCAAAAAGATCTTTTACCTCTCTTCTTTTCTGAGCTTTACCAAATATTCCCTATTAGTTAGACTATACCCCTTTCCCCGTTTGACCACGCGAGGATTCAACTGATGAGACCACTCCAAGAAGTATGAGATATCGGACAACTAAGACCACTTCGGAATGAAGAGGATTTTACCGTGCATTATAATCATGGAAATTACAATGGTTGAAGACTCCGAAGAACTAGGAGAATTTGAAGGCTCTGAAGAATTTCCAGATTGGTATGACCTAGGAAGGCTACCTTTATGGAACTTATCACACTAATGAAGCTATCAATACCTGAGATCAAGGTGTGTCAGAGAAAGACCAGGAAGAAGGAGCGTTAAAATTCAAAGTTTTTCTTGGGAAGAAAAACCCTAAGGCAGGAGATATCCACTATGGAAAGATAGATCAAGACAGAGCCATGGGCATAAACACGGCTATCCATTATGTTATCGTCCGCTTATGCTATTGTCACCGTGCTGAGTTAAGCATGCATTTCTTTGGAAGGATTGGGTGACAAAAAGGGGCTAATGTAGCATCTATCAGGAAAAGATGAAGTTTTAACCTTAGTCGGTGTGTCACCAGGATCTGGAGTGTTACATTAAGAATTTTGGATGGACCCTCAAGAAGCCGTATTTGACAAGCAGTTCATGAAGAACTCAGGACGCAGAAGATGAAAGAAGTCAAGCTGGTGGAGCAAAAACCTTGAGATACCGGAGATTCGTCAGGAACTGAAGGACGGTAGGACCATGGTTCATGCCAAGGATGTTGAAACCCAGAAGTTTCGAATGCAAACTCCAGAATATTAAAGGACGTCACGAGAGACTTCGTGTCAACAGAAATGATCTGGCAAAAGAACTTGAAAAGGAGAAGCACGATCGGAAGAAGCCATTGGAGACATGAACAATGCTTGAAGAGTTTGGCGATTTTTAAGATTTATTGACCTTTAGAAGACCAAACCCTTGTTATATACCTCTGTTAGATGCGACAATTGTGAGCTGTCATTTGTTTGATGTTTTTCCGACAGCCACAAAATAAAATCTGTCTTTTCAAAACTATTGTTTGTATTGTGTGTATCCCTCTCTCTCTCTCTCTCTCTCTGTCTCTCATCTCACCCCAAAACCCATGGACCCAATAGAGGATGAATGGAGATGAACTCACATTTCCGAGACCGATATGTCAATTGGAGACAGACTGATGGATTCATAACATGGAAGATCATATGGAGAATAAAACTATAGCCGGAAAGGATATGGCCCAGCATGCTCTTCAGTGCTTTGAAAGAGGTGCTACTACTTGGTGGAGGATGTACCAAACCATCAATGGATGGCAAGGAGTAACCACTTGGAAAGAATTTAAGTTGACTCTGCTAAAGTCTCGTCTTGTGTCCCAGAAATTGAAGCCTTATGGAAATGATATGAAGAAACCCTGTGCATGCAAGCTTTGTGGAGAAATATGACACAACCATAAAGAACACAAGAATGAATGCCCTAATTGTGAAGGAAGTCACCCAGCTGAAGAATGCCCAACTAGGCAGATCACTTGTTTTCTTGTGTGAAGGGACTACTCACTACCCTGCTCAGTGTCACATTTACCCCATGGTACAACAAACCATCCAGCAGAAGTAAGAAGCAATGAAAGGAGCCCTCCTGGAATTTTTAGAAGACCCTGTGATGAAGGAAGAGCTGGAGGACACACTCGAAGAAGACCCAATTAATCCCTGCACCAAGTCATGCTATTCATGTGGAGAAGAAGGACACATCTCCCAGAATTTTGTGAATGGGGATCTAGTAGAATTCCCGATAGTGGAAGTAGAGTAAGACCCATAGGAAATAGAAAGCCCTGATTGGAATGGAAAAGTCCCGAAAGAGAAATAGATTGGAGTCTAGGAAGGACCTGAGTCATATCACCTGTTTCAGGTGTATGGAGTCAGGGCATTACTTCAGTGGTTACCCAAAAAGGATGCCGAGGACCCAAGAAGGCTATATAATCACAAGGAAACCTCGAGACTTGTTAGAAGTAATATGTTTTCGTTGTAATGGAGCAGGGCACTTTGCCAGAGAATGCCCCAAGGAGAAGGAGACTTGTGATAAATAGTTGAGTTGCAATAAGAAATACAGTAGTAGTAGTGGGGACATTTCTTTTATTAGTGAGGTGTTGAGTTGAGGCATGAAATGGAAGTGCAGGAGATTGTAAAACTTTGAGAATCAATAAAGTTAGTATCGTGCATACTGATTTGGATTTTATGAGTTGTTACTCTATGAAGAATGTTTTTGACCATTTTCGAGGATATGAGAAATATGGTCTATGGAAGACTTTGTGCATTTCAAGGGCGGTAGTACCCTGTGAGGACCCTTGACCCCTGGAAAAGATAATGATATTCCACGGAGTGGACTACGGACAAATAAGTACGAGTTTTCTCTCGATATGTGGGATACCCTAAGATTATGAAGAGATGAAGTACTATTGGATATGAAGGAGGTATAATGTTGGTAATATGGAGCAATTGTAACTCCATGATGAGTCTGAGTAATCACGTCTTAGTTTGCTACAAATAGAAGGAGTAGGTTTATGAGGAGCAAACTAATCATGATTAGCCGTGTCCCCGGTTATGGACATCTTGAGTATCTGGTACTTGAATTATTGATTTGATCTCAACACTTTACTTAATTAATTTGATTGGGTTTAAATGATTATTATTTTGGGATTGAGATGGGGTTACCATTCTCAATAATTTTCAACAAACTTTGTAGTTAAATAAAATATATTCCTTTGTTGTAGAAAAATAATTAGCTTTATGCAAAATTAAACTTAGAGCCTCCACCAGCCAAATATGCATGTAGTGATAGCCATTATTTCAGCATTGCTCTACAGTGTGAAATTGCCAATGCATTCAATCTACTGACCTACATGGCTCCAACGTCTCATGTTGCAGGAATCTTACGACGAGTAAGTGATACGTTAGGGTTACGATTTCTACACTCAACTTTGCCGTTGGTGTTGATGGGAATCCACAACCTTGTTGTTACTTCCGCTATATGGATTGAGGTAATAGTATTTCCATTACTTTATACATGTGATCTACCTCTGTTATAAATCCTCAAGTACTCTGTCTGTCAGCATACCGATCCAGGGATGACACTTAAGCATAGAGACTTGATCCATTCGGGTCGGGTCGCTACAGCACTTTTCTAGGGTGAACCTCGGTTGGGGGGGGACATGCATTCATAGCTTAGGATTCCCTTCGTACCGACACGAGGGAGGGGGGCTACTAGCTACTTCGCACTTTGTTAGGTGAATGAACCTCGGTTGGGGGGGCATGCATTCATAGCTTAGGATTCCCTTCGTGCCGACACGAGGGAGGAGAGGGGCAACTAGCTACTTCATACTTTGCTAGGTGAACCTCGGTTGGGGGGAGGGGGCATGCCTTCATATCTTTGGATTTCCTTCGTGCCGACACGAGGGTGTGGGTGGGGGCAAGAAATACCGTGCGCTTTGCGAGAGAGGTGCCACATCAAAGTTGCATTTGGTATTTGAAAATCAAACCACCCTTTTGATACATAAATTTGGTCCACATGCAAGTGTGTTCGTGTTCTGACCCTCTCCCGCGTCATTTTTCACCAAATTTATGAACATTAGACAAGTCGGATGATGCAACAGACTTGGTTCACTCAAACTAACCGTGTGCCAGGCTGGTGAACCTGTCACGCACACATCCGCACAGTACATTGGGCTCCATGAGGCTCCCCCTCTCAAAAATATCTTCCCGCCTCGAGGGTTTTTCTGTTTCATAACACACGGTTGTTATCTCCGGACCGTATGCGATGTTTCTTGTTCCCAATCCTGCCTGCATCCCTAGAAAATATCTGCCCGCCTCGAGGGTTTTTCTATTTCATAACACAAGGTTGTTATCTCCGGACCGTGTGCGATGCACTATCATCAAAAAATTTCAATAGCCCGGCATTTCACACCCGCGTTTGACTCCCGCGTAGTAAAATTTTCAGTACCCGCGTCATTTCCTCAAACACACCGCGCCCCCCTCCACACGCACACACACACCAAAACCTCCTCAGGCGTGCGCACACACACACACACCCTCCCTCGCTCGAAACCCTAGCAAGGTCCCCGCCACGGTTTGCCCGTGCAGCTTACCCACCGATCTCCATACCCAGGCCGCCCTGAGTTTCTTACATGACGCCTGCCAAATGCCCCTTTTCCCACAGATCCCCATCCCCCACTCCAGAGCGTCGCAGCCTAAGCCCGGCTATGCTTCCCGTCCAGCTTGAGGAGCGACTGGCCCAAAAGAGGCGTATATCGGTCTCTTCGCCCGACGTCACCGGGGAAGCTGGCGGCAGGCACTCAAGCATCGGGATAGAGTATGCGGGCATGTCTCGTCCGCCGGCTAAGACATCGAGGTCATCGGCAGCGACCGCCTAAGGCGGGCTGTGTCACAGGTTAAGTGGCCCACCCCGACCCCTCGGGTTGAGCCGCCATCGATCTCATCCATGGCCCCGCTGCTGATCTCCTCTAGCTCGCTGTCAACAATTTGCCATTCTACATCGCCATCGAGCCCCTTTTGTCATTTCTGAAGGACACGGTCTGCAATGCTAGCTTGGGATCCACAGATTCCAAGTCAGACCTCATCGACGGCGACCACGAGGAGGGCACCCTCTCCAGCTCTTCCAAGGGGAAAGAGCCCATCTGCTCTTCCAAGGGGAAGCGCCCGTCTGCGACATCAAGGAGGGCACCCTACGGCCGTGCTCTTCCAAGGGGAAGGAGCCCATCTGCAAAAACATGGAGCGCATCAAGGGTTCGTGCTCTTCCCACAGGAACGAGCCCAACTGTGACAAGTGAGGAAACCCATGATTTGTTTTGTTGAGTCCCTTTTGTAGTGTTGTGAGAATATGTCCAGTTTTAATTGCTATATCTGGTTGTTTGCAGTATGCCTTGTTTATTTCAGTTGTTCACAATGTGATGCTCTATATGTGCAATTATTTACTGTGCAGTACATTTCATCAATCCGGTTTTAAACATACCGATAGGAATGCATATATTTGCTTGCTGTTAAGCCTGTTTTTTTTTGGAAAAGGCTGTTTTAGCTAGCATATGCCTCTTTTAAAGTTTTTGATTGTTCGGTTGTTTATAGTTAGCATATGTTCAGCTTCAAATGCTATCTTTGGTTGTTCGTAGTATGCCTTATTTATTCCAGTTATTCACAACATGATGTTCTATATGTGCAAGTATGAACTGTGCAGTTCAATTTCATCAGCACCAGTTTCAACAATACCACTATGAATGACTACATTTGGTTGCTGCATCTTGTAGTTAACATGCGTTTCCATTTTTATTTAACCATAACCAGTGTACTTAGACCGACACAATACCAGTTTGAATGACTATGTTTGCTTGTTGTTAAATGTTAGGCCTGTTGCAGTTAGCACACCTTTCCACTTGTTTTGATTTACTAGTATGCTTAAACCTGCACACTGAAGCTATCTTTTGGAGATTATTTTGTCTGCCATGTATAATTTTGGTTGATGTTTATCCTGTTGAGCTTAACATGCTTCTCGATGTAACTACACAGGACAATTTTGGGAACGACTGATGTTTTCCATCAAGGTTAGTTTCATCCCATGGCTTATATCTGCTCATTGTTCAGGATATCGGCAGCTGGTACCATATAGGCCGGTGGCTGATAAGGGACTAATCGGTGAATTTGACTTTTAACTGAATATATCTGCAACGCATTTTCGTTAGGTTAACTAGGGCCATATGTAATATATCTGAGGCTACATAGCAACATGCACTATACTTAATGTCTAAATATGCAATCATAGGCTTCATAGCAACAAGGAAGAGTGTTACATTAATGTCATAATGTAGAAGAGCAGCAGCAACAACAGCAACAACACAACCCTGTTTGGACTCAACTTAGCTAGAGGTTAGAGTTAGTTTGTAACTCATTACTAACCGTGAACTAACTCCATCCAAAGAGTTGTTTGGATGGCAGGGTTAGATTGACAATAAACGCACTAGGAGAACTAGCTCCAATTAGCACCTCTTGGGTTGGATAGTTCTTTTGGGTTGGTTATAGATGCAACTAGCTCAAACTAGCCCTCATGTTTAGATATACTTTAGGGCTATTTGAGCCCGAACTAGCTCAAACTAAGTGTAACCCATGGATACAGCAGCAGTTAATCAGTCGATAATTTGTAAGAATGAACTAAACTCCTTCCGGCCCATAATATAACATGTTAATTCATCTAATATGTGAGTATATTGGATGTTATAAGATACTCCCTCCGTTCATAAATATTTGTCTTTTTAGATATTTCAGATGGACTACCACATACGGATGTATATAGATTATAAAAGTGTTGTACAACATCATTGTGCAATTGTTGTTTAGCTTCTAATATTAACTTGGTGCTTTTATGTACATATGTCATTGGTAAAGATCCGCGTTTCGACCCTTTCTGCTTATGGGGCAATGAGATATCGATGAACCAACATCAAGTGAGGAAGCTGATAAAGATTGTTAGTAAGATGGGTCTAAAGATGACAATTAAACTATTTGTTTACACTTTATCCAAGACAACAACGAACTGCAGGATGGTAAGTAAGAACTCTGCAGCCTTCTTTTTACTGCCCATAATGAGTTGTGTTAGATGACAATGTCTGAATATTTTTCCTTTGCAGTGGTTGCCAAAGCAGTTTACTCAAGATTACCTCTCAAACTACATGATTGGTGGGCATGCAAAGGTTAAAGTATTTCTACCAGAACATGATGATTATCTAGATGTTTTCATGAAGACCGTGAAGGATGGGCGGTCGGCCATCACAAGAGTCGTGCGTTCCTTCTGCATGAAGGAGGGCACAATATGGGCATTCCGCCTCACCTTGTTCAACAACGAGAATATATTTTGCCTCTTTCTTTACCGTCTTTAATAGTACAAGTATACAACTGTGGTTCATCATTCTTTATTTGGTTCTTATGTAATTCTTGAACATATGTACCTATGAATCGAATAATGCATTGGTTATTTGAACCTGATGGATATGAATAAAGTTGTAGCAAACACTCAAATTCAAATCCAAATCTAGTACAATTTGGAAAAGCAGCAATTAAATTACGGTGAAATTATGCTCTCCAGGTTGTTATGGCACACACGGTTGGTAAAACTAAATGTTTGTGTTAGTTGCCTTATCGTACACGATTCGCAACCATGAACTGTTCCTGATGAAGTATGCATCGTAAACGTTTCACCATAGAATAGCGTGTGCGATAGTTGTCGTGTACAACGATGTTACGATGGTCCGACGTTTCGTAATCCTGTCCGACACTCGTATGACGATTAGCTAATCTTCTTAACGGTGAACCGTTTGTGATGGGCCGCGCATCATACACGTTCTATAATAGTGAACCGTTTGTGATGGGCCACGCATCGTAAACGTAGCACAACAGAATACCGACTGCGATGGCAATGCGAGCAGAAACGAGTAGGAGTACTGTAGGGGCCCTATCGCTGACGGTTTCTGGGTCGTGTGGGAAGGACCCCCTATCGCCCACACTCACTTGGTGACGGTTCCAAATGCCGTCGCGGAAAGGGGTTAAAAACCGTTTGTTTAGAACCGGCGCGTACCAGTGGGAGACTAACCCCCAACCCAATAGTCGGGCAGGTTGTGAATTGTCAGGAGGAGCTTAGGGTTGTTAGTATTTGAAGGTTGTGAATTGTCGTTTGTGTTGTGTATTTTGAGAGTACTTTCAGATATGAATGTCTTTTGAATTTCAGATATGCAGTATTAAGCATATGAAGTATTTTATGAATTCCAGAGATCTATTTTTAGCACTTCAAAAAATGTAGTTTCATATAAAAGTGCAGACAATGTGATTCTCAGAGAAGAAACTGCAAGTTTCAGAGGCAGAGCATTTATATTAACATGCCCTTTTCAAACAGGGATAACATCATGTTGGAAGTTTATTCATGGTCGAAAATGGAAGTACCAGCGAGTTAACATCATGCTAATCAACATTCATGCATAGCACATCTTCATATGATGCACATTCAAAAAGATATGCTATTTTCAAAATGCCCATACAATGTTGAGTTGCGAAAAACAGAGAAAACGAGGGACGAAGTTTTGGCAAGTGTTGGAGGTGGTGTGTGTAGATGACAATGGGGACCCACATGTCAATAATAGTAGAGGGAAAAATTTTGGAGATATTTTCACTGCATCAGGTGGAATCGAACCCGGGCGGAACAACGGTCGGGTAGTGTCACTTGGCCACTGGTCTAGTTCAGTAGTTTCAATAGAAACTAGGCACAACGTCTACCATTAGTGTAGCATGCCTTCCCTTGATCCGGTTCATTCTCGTCCGGGGTCTGGACATCATCCTCCACCTTTGTGCACACGCCGCGGTGCCGCTGTCTGCCATTGTGAACATGCTGAACAAATGAGAGGAATCTGGAGAGGACTGTACATGGAGAGGCGGACAGTCGGGACCCACCAGGTCCATGGCCGTACGCAAACAAGTGCCTCATTGAGAAAATACTTCCTCCTAATGCTATACTGACATTGGGGCCCATTGGTTTGTCAACATAGTTACATTTTAGGTGCTTCAACGTAGTTACTAAAGGAGATAAATTTACAATGAAGCCGGGGAGCTGGCAGGTATCATTTATTATCAGTGGGCCATCAAGTATCAGCTGGGTTGTGGGCTGCCCCGTCTAGGTTTTCTTTTTAAACATGCGCAGCCCAAGACATGCAGGTTTGTATCGACCGGCATATGGACCTCCCATCCTAGGTTTTATTTTTCCTGAAACATCCGCTACCCAACTTATGTATTTTTTTTTGAAGAAAACGCAGAGGTCTATTCTCTTTTTCTATATAAGAATAGGAATGCCAGTCCAACTTATGTTTCTCTTCTAACTATATTATATATATTTATATTATTTGATATGTTATTGTATATTTGTTATTGTCATCATATATTTAACAGATACTTGGCGTACCGCAAAACAGAGGAAAAGGACTTCTCTTCGACCTCCTACGGTCGAAACAGGGTCCTGTTGATCGGGAGGGGTGTTGTGTACCGTAAAACAGAGGAAACAGACTTCTCTTCGACCTCCTACGATTGAAACAAGGTCCTGTTCATCGGGAGGGGTGTGGCGTACCACAAAATGGGACTCCACGGGGCTACTGTTCATCCACTGTCGACCTCCTCTAGCCTCCACAGGCTACTGTTCATCCACCATCGACCTCCTCCAACCTCCACCTGCTACTGTTCATCCAGCGCGTCCCCCTCCTGCCTGCACGGGCTCCTGTTCATCCAGCCTCCACCGGCTACCGTTCAACCAGCCCTCCACGGGGTCCTCTTCATCCACCCCCAACTGGCTCGATCGGGGTCCTGTTCGTCCAGCAGCAACAACCTCTCCTACCATGGGGGCCTGTTCATCCAACCCCACCGGGAACTGTTCATCTAACCCCCAACAACAGTCACTCGTCATCAAGAGGCAGCAACTAGTCCGATCGACTTTAGTTAGCAGTAGTAGCGAAGGAATCGCTCGGGTTTAGTTAACAGCCAAGGGACAATCGCTTGGGTTCAGTAACGTAGCTAGTGCAATCGCTCGGGTTCAGTAAGCGAACACGCCTCGCTCGGGTTCAGTTAGAGCACAACGCCTCGCACACACGTGCGTAGTGTACGAGAGAAACACGCAAACCTCAGTGCATCGCTCGGCCTCGACCACCCACCGTAACTGGGAACTCCCTGATATTTTCCTCTCCCTCGCTTCTACCACGGTTTTTTCCGTCATGGACGGCCGAAAGAATGTCATGCAGCCGCGTCTCCGGCCCGCTCAGGACGAAAAGCCCATTTTCTGTCATGATTTTTTGTCATAGAAGTAGGAGCCCACCACATCTATGATGATACCGGGTTTTTTCACAATTATCGTCATAGAAGTGTCATAAGCATGACACAAAAAAAATCCTTCAGCCCAAAATGTCACGGACGTGTCCTTTTTTTGTAGTGCTAGCCGACAATCTTCATTTCTATCG
Source organism: Triticum aestivum (assembly GCF_018294505.1). NCBI lineage: Eukaryota > Viridiplantae > Streptophyta > Magnoliopsida > Poales > Poaceae > Triticum > Triticum aestivum. The sequence continues at coordinate 253,128,053 of NC_057811.1, forward strand.
CACGGATACAAACACAAACCTTGTCGGTCCCTCTCTCTCCCTCTCTTTCTCTCTCTCTCTCTCTCTCTCTATATATATATATTTATATCTGTATCTCTCTCTCTCTGTCGGTCTTTCTAGTTTGCATGCACACTCCATGTACAGGTCTCTCTTGCACAATGTATGATTCTCTAATCCAAGCTATATATCTAGGGTGCACTCGTCGTACGCACACAAATTCCCAAGCTCGTTCTCCGTAACTCTCTCATGCACCCCTCCGCCATCTCGGGGCTCTTCCCTCTCTCTCTCCATCTCCCTAGGTCACACATACACATGCATATCTCACACGCACTTGATAGCCCATCTAAAACTCTCTCTCTCCCTCATTCACTCTCCATCTCACGCGCGCACACACACAATCTCACACCTAGCCAAGTATGACTATTTCTCACTCCATTGTAGACACAAGCAGTCCCCCTATGTATATGACTATTTCTCAGTCTGCATCAAACATACGCATTGCCTCTTTCCCTCACTTGGACTGTCTAGATTTCTCTCGGGGCATCTTTCTATCACACACACACAAACCTCGTCCCTCGATCTCACACCCATATAGTTCCCTCATGATCTCGAGGGGATCTCTGTATCACAAACACACCCTCTATCCCTCTCCATGCGTCCATGTTCTCCATACGTCCCTCTCGACCTCTGTCCCTTGTTGGCTAGACCTCTATTGGACATGTGCTATAGGGGGGGTCTCTCTCCGCTGCAATCAACCACGCACTAGCAATCTCACTGTATCTCCTCACCTCGCTTTTCTATCTCGGAGATGCATGCGTGATATGTTTGCATAAGACATACTATCTCTCTCTATTTTATTGTTTGTTGTCCCTTTCTCTTTCACACACACTCTTTTTGCACACTCACTCTTTCTGCTTCGCACACACTTGATCTCTCTCGACTTAGGTACTCTCTTTGATCCATAGCATATAGATTTATTAAAAAGTCAAACTTCACAATGTTTGATCAGGTACATGGAGAAAAACATTTACATCTAAAACGACAAACATATATCATTAGATTCATCACAAGATGTAGTTTCATATGATGTATCTTTGGTATTGTAGATATAAATAATATTTTGTGTAAACCTGGTCAAAGTTTCCAATGTTTGACTTCTAAAAAATTTGTATGCACTGCACTAACGAACAAATGGAGTATCTCTGTCCCTCTCTCAGCTATCTGACACACCACTCAGCCGTATCGGGGCTCCTCTATCTCTCTCAAACTTTATATCTCCAACATACACTTATCTCGCTCGCACTACATAGACCCATCTAGCACTCTCCGCCCTTGTTCTCTCTCTATGTGACACGCACTCCATAAGTACCATAATATCTCACTCTATCGTAGGCACACACACTCCCCCCTAAGTATGACTATCTCCCAGTATCCATCAGGAACACACGTATTGTTTCCTTCCATCCCTACGTCTATCTCGCTATCTCTCGGGGTATCTTCTATCATGCACACACCTTCTCAGTCGATCTCCCACCCATGTAATCTCATCACGATCTTCAGGGGATCTCTCTATCACAAACAAACACACACTCTCCTCCCCATGCCTACATTTTCTCCATATGTCTCTCTCGTCCTCTCTCCCTTGTTTGCCAGACATCTCTTGGCCACGTGCTAGGGGTCTTTCTCTCTCAATTGCAAACAACCACAAACTATCTCCTCACCTCGCTTCCGCTGTCGAAGATGCATGTGTGATATGTTTGCATAACACACACAGACACTTTTTCTCTACTTTATCGTGTGTTGTCCATGTCTCTTTCACACACGCACACACACTTTCTGTCACTCACTCTTTCTATGTACACACACACACACTCTCTCTCACTAGTTAGGTACTCTCTCATGTCCATAACAGATGGATGTTCTGAAAAGTCAAACCTCAGAAAAGTTTGACGAGGTATATGTGGAGAAAAACATTTACATTGGAACGATCAATAGATTCATCACAACATATACTTAGTTCATACTATCATTTATCTTTGCTATTGTAGATATAAGTAATTTCTTTATAAACTTGGTCAAACTTTCAAAAGTTTGACATCAAAAAAATTATAGGCAGAGGAAACAGACTTCTCTTCGACCTCCTACGATTGAAACGAGGTCCTGTTCATCGGGAGGGGTGTGGCGTACCACAAAATGGGACTCCACGGGGCTACTGTTCATCCACCGTCGACCTCCTCTGGCCTCCACAGGCTACTGTTCATCCACCATCGACCTCCTCCAGCCTCCACCTGCTACTGTTCATCCAGTGCGTCCACCTCCTGCCTGCACGGGCTCCTGTTCATCCAGCCTCCACCGGCTACTGTTCAACTAGCCCTCCACGGGGTCCTGTTCATCCACCCCCAACTGGCTCGATCGGGGTCCTGTTCGTCCAGCGGCAACAGCCTCTCCTACCATGGGGTCCTGTTCATCCAACCCCACCGGGAACTATTCATCTAACCCCCAACAACAGTCACTCGTCATCAAGAGGCAGCAACTAGTCCGATCGGCTTTAGTTAGCAGTAGTAGCGAAGGAATCGCTCGGGTTTAGTTAACAGCCAAGGGACAATTGCTTGGGTTTAGTAACGTAGCTAGTGCAATCGCTCGGGTTCAGTAAGCGAACACGCCTCGCTCGGGTTCAGTTAGAGCACAACGCCTCGCACACACGTGCGTAGTGTACGAGAGAAACACGCAAACCTCAGTGCATCGCTCAGCCCCGACCACCCACCGTAACTGGGAACTCCCTGATATTTTCCTCGCCCTCGCTTCTACCACGGTTTTTTCCATCATGGACGGCCGAAAGAATGTCATGCAGCCGCGTCTCCGGCCCGCTCAGGACGAAAAGCCCATTTTCTGTCATGATTTTTTGTCATAGAAGTAGGAGCCCACCACATCTATGATGATACTGGGTTTTTTCACAATTATCGTCATAGAAGTGTCATAAGCATGACAGAAAAAAAATCCTTCATCCCAAAATGTCACGGACGTGTCCTTTTTTTGTAGTGCTAGCCGACAATCTTCATTTCTATCGCACGGATACAAACACAAACCTTGTCGGTCCCTCTCTCTCTCTATATATATATATATTTATATCTGTATCTCTCTCTCTCTCTGTCGGTCTTTCTAGTTTGCATGCACACTCCGTGTATAGGTCTCTCTGGCACAATGTATGATTCTCTAGTCCAAGCTATATATCTAGGGTGCACTCGTCATACGCACACAAATTCCCAAGCTCGTTGTCCGTAACTCTCTCATGCACCCCTCTGCCATCTCGGGGCTCTTCCCTCTCTCTATCCATCTCCCTAGGTCACACATACACATGCATATCTCACTCGCACTTGATAGAACATCTAAAACTCTCTCTCTCTCTCCCTCATTGACTCTCCATCTCACGTGCGCACACACACAATCTCACGCCTAGCCAAGTATGACTATTTCTCACTCCATTGTAGACACAAGTAGTCCCCCTATGTATATGACTATTTCTCAGTCTCCATCAAACATACGCATTGCCTCTTTCCCTCACTTGGTCTATCTAGATTTCTCCCGAGGCATCTTTCTATCACACACACACACACCTCGTCCCTCGATCTCACACCCATATAGTTCCCTCACGATCTCGAGGGGATCTCTGTATCACAAACACACCCTCTCTCCCTCTCCATGCGTCCATGTTCTCCATACGTCCCTCTCGACCTCTGTCCCTTGTTGGCTAGACCTCTATTGGACATGTGCTATAGGGGGGGTCTCTCTCCGCTGCAATCAACCACGCACTAGCAATCTCACTGTATCTCCTCACCTCGCTTTTCTATCTCGGAGATGCATGCGTGATATGTTTGCATAAGACATACTCTCTCTCTCTCTATTTATTGTTTGTTGTCTCTTTCTCTTTCACACACACTCTTTTTGCACACTCGCTCTTTCTCCTTCGCACACACTTGATCTCTCTCGACTTAGGTACTCTCTTTGATCCATAGCATATAGATTTATTAAAAAGTCAAACTTCACAATGTTTGATCAGGTATGTGGAGAAAAACATTTACATCTAAAATGACAAACATATATCATTAGATTCATCACAAGATGTAGTTTCATATGATGTATCTTTGGTATTGTAGATATAAATAATATTTTGTGTAAACCTGGTCAAAGTTTCCAATGTTTGACTTCTAAAAAATTTGTATGCACTGCACTAACGAACAAATGGAGTATCTCTTTCCCTCTCTCAGCTATCTGACACACCACTCAGCCGTATCGGGGCTCCTCTATCTCTCTCAAACTTTATATCTCCAACATACACTTATCTCGCTCGCACTACATAGACCCATCTAGCACTCTCCGCCCTTGTTCTCTCTCTCTATGTGACACGCACTCCCTAAGTACCCTAATATCTCACTCTATCGTAGGCACACACACTCCCCCCTTAGTATGACTATCTCCCAGTATCCATCAGGAACACACGTATTGTTTCCTTCCATCCCTACGTCTATCTCGCTATCTCTCGGGGTATCTTCTATCATGCACACACCTTCTCAGTCGATCTCCCACCCATGTAATCTCATCACGATCTTCAGGGGATCTCTCTATCACAAACAAACACACACTCTCCTCCCCATGCCTACATTTTCTCCATATGTCTCTCTCGTCCTCTCTCCCTTGTTTGCCAGACATCTCTTGGCCACGTGCTAGGGGTCTTTCTCTCTCAGTTGCAAACAACCACAAACTATCTCCTCACCTCGCTTCCACTGTCGAAGATGCATGTGTGATATGTTTGCATAACACACACACACACACTTTTTTTCTACTTTATCGTGTGTTGTCCATGTCTCTTTCACACACGCACACACACTTTCTGTCACTCACTCTTTCGATGTACACACACACACACTCTCTCTCTAGTTAGGTACTCTCTCATGTCCATAACAGATGGATGTTCTGAAAAGTCAAACCTCAGAAAAGTTTGACGAGGTATATGTGGAGAAAAACATTTACATTGGAACGATCAATAGATTCATCACAACATGTACTTAGTTCATACTATCATTTATCTTTGGTATTGTAGATATAAGTAATTTCTTTATAAACTTGGTCAAACTTTCAAAAGTTTGACATCAAAAAAATTATAGGCAGAGGAAACAGACTTCTCTTCGACCTCCTACGATTGAAACGAGGTCCTGTTCATCGGGAGGGGTGTGGCGTACCACAAAATGGGACTCCACGGGGCTACTGTTCATCCACCGTCGACCTCCTCTAGCCTCCACAGGCTACTGTTCATCCACAACTGACCTCCTCCAGCCTCCACCTGCTACTGTTCATCCAGGGCGTCCCCCTCCTGCCTGCACGGGCTCCTGTTCATCCAGCCTCCACCGGCTACCGTTCAACTAGCCCTCCACGGGGTCCTGTTCATCCACCCCCAACTGGCTCGATCGGGGTCCTGTTCGTCCAGCGGCAACAACCTCTCCTACCATGGGGTCCTGTTCATCCAACCCCACCGGGAACTGTTCATCTAACCCCCAACAACAGTCACTCATCATCAAGAGGCAGCAACTGGTCCGATCGGCTTTAGTTAGCAGTAGTAGCGAAGGAATCGCTCGGGTTTAGTTAACAGCCAAGGGACAATCGCTTGGGTTCAGTAAGGTAGCTAGTGCAATCGCTCGGGTTCAGTAAGCGAACACGCCTCGCTCGGGTTCAGTTAGAGCACAACGCCTCGCACACACGTGCGTAGTGTACGAGAGAAACACGCAAACCTCAGTGCATCGCTCGGCCCCGTCCACCCACCGTAACTGGGAACTCCCTGATATTTTCCTCGCCCTCGCTTCTACCACGGTTTTTTCCGTCATGGACGGCCGAAAGAATGTCATGCAGCCGCGTCTCCGGCCCGCTCAGGACGAAAAGCCCATTTTCTGTCATGATTTTTTGTCATACAAGTAGGAGCCCACCACATCTATGATGATACTGGGTTTTTTCACAATTATCATCATAGAAGTGTCATAAGCATGACAGAAAAAAAATCCTTCATCCCAAAATGTCACGGACGTGTCCTTTTTTTGTAGTGCTAGCGGCAATCTTCATTTCTATCGCACGGATACAAACACAAACCTTGTCGGTCCCTCTCTCTCTCTCTCTATATATATATATATATATATATATATATATATATTTATATCTGTATCTCTCTCTCTCTGTCGGTCTTTCTAGTTTGCATGCACACTCCGTGTATAGGTCTCTCTGGCACAATGTATGATTCTGTAGTCCAAGCTATATATCTAGGGTGCACTCGTCGTACGCACACAAATTCCCAAGCTCGTTGTCCGTAACTCTCTCATGCACCCCTCCTCCATCTCGGGGCTCTTCCCTCTCTCTCTCTCCATCTCCGTAGGTCACACATACACATGCATATCTCACTCGCACTTGATAGACCCATCTAAAACTCTCTCTCTCTCCCTCATTCACTCTCCATCTCACGCGCGCACACACACAATCTCACGCCTAGCCAAGTATGACTATTTCTCACTCCATTGTAGACACAAGTAGTCCCCCTATGTATATGACTATTTCTCAGTCTCCATCAAACATACGCATTGCCTCTTTCCCTCAATTGGTCTATCTAGATTTCTCTCGAGGCATCTTTCTATCACACACACACACACCTCGTCCCTCGATCTCACACCCATATAGTTCCCTCACGATCTCGAGGGGATCTCTGTATCACAAACACACCCTCTCTCCCTCTCCATGCGTCCATGTTCTCCATACGTCCCTCTCGACCTCTGTCCCTTAATGGCTAGACCTCTATTGGACATGTGCTATAAGGGGGGTCTCTCTCCGCTGCAATCAACCACGCACTAGCAATCTCACTGTATCTCCTCACCTCGCTTTTCTATCTCGGAGATGCATGCGTGATATGTTTGCATAAGACATACTCTCTCTCTCTCTCTATTTATTGTTTGTTGTCCCTTTCTCTTTCACACACACTCTTTTTGCACACTCACTCTTTCTCCTTCGCACACACTTGATCTCTCTCGACTTAGGTACTCTCTTTGATCCATAGCATATAGATTTATTAAAAAGTCAAACTTCACAATGTTTGATCAGGTACGTGGAGAAAAACATTTACATCTAAAACGACAAACATATATCATTAGATTCATCACAAGATGTAGTTTCATATGATGTATCTTTGGTATTGTAGATATAAATAATATTTTGTGTAAACCTGGTCAAAGTTTCCAATGTTTGACTTCTAAAAAATTTGTATGCACTGCACTATTGAACAAATGGAGTATCTCTTTCCCTCTCTCAGCTATCTGACACACCACTCAGCCGTATCGGGGCTCCTCTATCTCTCTCAAACTTTATATCTCCAACATACACTTATCTCGCTCGCACTACATAGACTCATCTAGCACTCTCCGCCCTTGTTCTCTCTCTCTCTATGTGACACGCACTCCCTAAGTACCATAATATCTCACTCTATCGTAGGCACACACACTCCCCCCTTAGTATGACTATCTCCCAGTATTCATCAGGAACACACCTATTGTTTCCTTCCATCCCTACGTCTATCTCGCTATCTCTCGGGGTATCTTCTATCATGCACACACCTTCTCAGTCGATCTCCCACCCATGTAATCTCATCACGATCTTCAGGGGATCTCTCTATCACAAACAAACACACACTCTCCTCCCCATGCCTACATTTTCTCCATATGTCTCTCTCGTCCTCTCTCCCTTGTTTGCCAGACATCTCTTGGCCACGTGCTAGGGGTCTTTCTCTCTCAGTTGCAAACAACCACAAACTATCTCCTCACCTCGCTTCCTCTGTCGAAGATGCATGTGTGATATGTTTGCATAACACACACACACACTTTTTCTCTACTTTATCGTGTGTTGTCCATGTCTCTTTCACACATGCACACACACTTTCTTTCACTCACTCTTTCTATCTACACTCACTCTCTCTCTCTAGTTAGGTACTCTCTCATGTCCATAACAGATGGATGTTCTGAAAAGTCAAACCTTAGAAAAGTTTGACGAGGTATATGTGGAGAAAAACATTTACATTGGAACGATCAATAGATTCATCACAACATGTACTTAGTTCATACTATCATTTATCTTTGGTATTGTAGATATAAGTAATTTCTTTATAAACTTGGTCAAACTTTCAAAAGTTTGACATCAAAAAAATTATAGGCAGAGGAAACAGACTTCTCTTCGACCTCCTACGATTGAAACAAGGTCCTGTTCATCGGGAGGGGTTTGGCGTACCACAAAATGGGACTCCACGGGGCTACTGTTCATCCACCGTCGACCTCCTCTAGCCTCCACAGGCTACTGTTCATCCACAACTGACCTCCTCCAGCCTCCACCTGCTACTGTTCATCCAGGGCGTCCCCCTCCTGCCTGCACGGGCTCCTGTTCATCCAGCCTCCACCGGCTACCGTTCAACTAGCCCTCCACGGGGTCCTGTTCATCCACCCCCAACTGGCTCGATCGGGGTCCTGTTCGTCCAGCGGCAACAACCTCTCCTACCATGGGGTCCTGTTCATCCAACCCCACCGGGAACTGTTCATCTAACCCCCAACAACAGTCACTCAGCATCAAGAGGCAGCAACTGGTCCGATCGGCTTTAGTTAGCAGTAGTAGCGAAGGAATCGCTCGGGTTTAGTTAACAGCCAAGGGACAATCGCTTGGGTTCAGTAAGGTAGCTAGTGCAATCGCTCGGGTTCAGTAAGCGAACACGCCTCGCTCGGGTTCAGTTAGAGCACAACGCCTCGCACACACGTGCGTAGTGTACGAGAGAAACACGCAAACCTCAGTGCATCGCTCGGCCCCGTCCACCCACCGTAACTGGGAACTCCCTGATATTTTCCTCGCCCTCGCTTCTACCACGGTTTTTTCCGTCATGGACGGCCGAAAGAATGTCATGCAGCCGCGTCTCCGGCCCGCTCAGGACGAAAAGCCCATTTTCTGTCATGATTTTTTGTCATAGAAGTAGGAGCCCACCACATCTATGATGATACTGGGTTTTTTCACAATTATCATCATAGAAGTGTCATAAGCATGACAGAAAAAAAATCCTTCATCCCAAAATGTCACGGACGTGTCCTTTTTTTGTAGTGCTAGCGGCAATCTTCATTTCTATCGCACGGATACAAACACAAACCTTGTCGGTCCCTCTCTCTCTCTCTATATATATATATTTATTTATTTATATCTGTATCTCTCTCTCTCTGTCGGTCTTTCTAGTTTGCATGCACACTCCGTGTATAGGTCTCTCTGGCACAATGTATGATTCTGTAGTCCAAGCTATATATCTAGGGTGCACTCGTCGTACGCACACAAATTCCCAAGCTCGTTGTCCGTAACTCTCTCATGCACCCCTCCTCCATCTCGGGGCTCTTCCCTCTCTCTCTCCATCTCCGTAGGTCACACATACACATGCATATCTCACTCGCACTTGATAGACCCATCTAAAACTCTCTCTCTCTCCCTCATTCACTCTCCATCTCACGCGCGCACACACACAATCTCACGCCTAGCCAAGTATGACTATTTCTCACTCCATTGTAGACACAAGTAGTCCCCCTATGTATATGACTATTTCTCAGTCTCCATCAAACATACGCATTGCCTCTTTCCCTCAATTGGTCTATCTAGATTTCTCTCGAGGCATCTTTCTATCACACACACACACACCTCGTCCCTCGATCTCACACCCATATAGTTCCCTCACGATCTCGAGGGGATCTCTGTATCACAAACACACCCTCTCTCCCTCTCCATGCGTCCATGTTCTCCATACGTCCCTCTCGACCTCTGTCCCTTAATGGCTAGACCTCTATTGGACATGTGCTATAGGGGGGGTCTCTCTCCGCTGCAATCAACCACGCACTAGCAATCTCACTGTATCTCCTCACCTCGCTTTTCTATCTCGGAGATGCATGCGTGATATGTTTGCATAAGACATACTCTCTCTCTCTCTATTTATTGTTTGTTGTCCCTTTCTCTTTCACACACACTCTTTTTGCACACTCACTCTTTCTCCTTCGCACACACTTGATCTCTCTCGACTTAGGTACTCTCTTTGATCCATAGCATATAGATTTATTAAAAAGTCAAACTTCACAATGTTTGATCAGGTACGTGGAGAAAAACATTTACATCTAAAACGACAAACATATATCATTAGATTCATCACAAGATGTAGTTTCATATGATGTATCTTTGGTATTGTAGATATAAATAATATTTTGTGTAAACCTGGTCAAAGTTTCCAATGTTTGACTTCTAAAAAATTTGTATGCACTGCACTATTGAACAAATGGAGTATCTCTTTCCCTCTCTCAGCTATCTGACACACCACTCAGCCGTATCGGGGCTCCTCTATCTCTCTCAAACTTTATATCTCCAACATACACTTATCTCGCTCGCACTACATAGACCCATCTAGCACTCTCCGCCCTTGTTCTCTCTCTCTCTATGTGACACGCACTCCCTAAGTACCATAATATCTCACTCTATCGTAGGCACACACACTCCCCCCTTAGTATGACTATCTCCCAGTATTCATCAGGAACACACCTATTGTTTCCTTCCATCCCTACGTCTATCTCGCTATCTCTCGGGGTATCTTCTATCATGCACACACCTTCTCAGTCGATCTCCCACCCATGTAATCTCATCACGATCTTCAGGGGATCTCTCTATCACAAACAAACACACACTCTCCTCCCCATGCCTACATTTTCTCCATATGTCTCTCTCGTCCTCTCTCCCTTGTTTGCCAGACATCTCTTGGCCACGTGCTAGGGGTCTTTCTCTCTCAGTTGCAAACAACCACAAACTATCTCCTCACCTCGCTTCCTCTGTCGAAGATGCATGTGTGATATGTTTGCATAACACACACACACACTTTTTCTCTACTTTATCGTGTGTTGTCCATGTCTCTTTCACACATGCACACACACTTTCTTTCACTCACTCTTTCTATCTACACTCACTCTCTCTCTCTAGTTAGGTACTCTCTCATGTCCATAACAGATGGATGTTCTGAAAAGTCAAACCTTAGAAAAGTTTGACGAGGTATATGTGGAGAAAAACATTTACATTGGAACGATCAATAGATTCATCACAACATGTACTTAGTTCATACTATCATTTATCTTTGGTATTGTAGATATAAGTAATTTCTTTATAAACTTGGTCAAACTTTCAAAAGTTTGACATCAAAAAAATTATAGGCACTACATTATCAATAAGGGACTAGCTCTTTTTCTCTCTGTACTATCTCTCTCTCTCTCTCTCTCTCTCTCTCTCTCTCTATCTCTTTTTCCATGGCTCTCTGTACTATCACACAATCTCTCATTACCGAGGGATTATATGGCCACTGTTTTTCTTTTGACTATTATTATATGGCCACTGTGCCAGCGTATAGCTCCATTATTGTTTAGTTGACCGGTCAACCAGTCCACATGCTGCCTTGTCAGCTCGTGTTCTCTATATTGGTGTCCTGGCCCATGTGGCAGTGGGCGCAAATAAATAAACTAGTGGCCCATCTGACATGCGGCGAAGTAAAGAAAGTAGAAACCACTCATGGTAGAACCCCACATGCTAGGAAATTGAGGGCACACTTCTTCCGCATGAAGGACGCACTCGCGCACACTACACCACCGCGCAGCGGCATGCACACACGGACGCACTCACGCACACCCAGCACACAATACACACCAGCACACGTGTACACCAGCGTCGCCGCCGGCTGAGAAGGACAGCGAGGCAGCCAACAAGTAGGGGCGGCTTGAGCCAAAACCACATCTGGCAGGTCTAGACTTGATCAACAGCCTCCCCAACAACATGCTGCTTGATACGTCCATTTTGCATCATATTTTCTTAGTGTTATTTATAATGTTTTATCCACAATAATGCTTTTTGGAGTAATTCTAATGCCTTTTCTTTTATAATTTGCAAGGTACACACCAAGAGGGAGAATTCCGGCAGCTGGAAATCTGGACTTGAAAAAGCTACGTCAGGCTACCTATTCTGCACAACTCCAAACAAGCTGAAACTTCATGGGGATTTTTCATGGAATAAATAAGAATTACTGGAACAAACAACCACCAGAGGGGGGCCACCAGGGGGGCTCAACCACCTGGGTGCGCTAGGCCCCCTGGCACGCCCTAGGGGGTTGTGGCCTCCTCGGCCCACCTCCGGTGCCCATCTTCTTGTATATAGGCCGTTCTGACCTAGAAAAAATAAGAGGAGGATTTTTGGGACGAAGCGCCGCTGCCTCGAGGCGGAACTTGGGCAGGAGCACTTTTGCCCTCCGGCGGAGCGATTCCGCCGGGGGAACTTCCCACCCAGAGGGGGGAATCATTATCGTCATCATCACCAACAACTCTCCCATCTTGGGGAGGGCAATCTCCATCAACATCTTCAACAGCACCATCTCATCTCAAACCGTAGTTCATCTCTTGTGTTCAATCTTGTTACCAGAACTACAGATTGGTGCTTGTGGGTGACTAGTAGTGTTGATTAGATCTTGTAGTTAATTACTATATGGTTTATTTGGTGGAAGATTATATGTTCCGATCCAATATGCTATTTTAATACTCCTCTGATCATGAGCATGTTTATTATTTGTGAGTAGTCACTTTTGTTCTTGAGGTCATGGGAGAAATCATGTTGCAAGTAATCATGTGAACTTGATATGTGTTCGATATTTTGATAGTATGTATGTTGTGATTCCCTTAGTGGTGTCATGTGAACGTCGACTACATGACAATTCACCATATTTGGGCCTAAGGGAATGCATTGTGGAGTAGCAATTAGATGGTGGGTTGCGAGAGTGACACAAACTTAAACCCCAGTTTATGCGCTATTACGTAAGGGACCGATTGGACCCCCAAAGTTTAATGCCATGGTTAGAATTTATTCTTAATACTTTTCTAGTAGTTGCGGATGCTTGCGTGAGGGTTAATCAGAAGTAGGAGGTTTGTTCAAGTAAGAATAGCACCCAAGCACCGGTCCACCCACATATCAAATTATAAAAGTTGCGAACACAAATCGAACCAACATGATGAAAGTGACTAGATGAAATTCCCGTGCACCCTCAAGAATGCTTTGCTTATCATAAGACACCATTTTGGCCTGTCCTTTGCCTAAAAAGGATTGGGCTACCTTGCTTCACTTTTGTTACTACTTGTCGGAGTAAATGGCCACGGGTAGCTAACCGACTCCCCCTGGCTCTTCGAAAAATTATCAGGCCATTCAAGCCTTCAAGCATACAAAGCATACGGTTGTCTTCCCCCGGCCGGCTATCCCCAGGGCCGACTCCCAGAAGCCGGCCATGAAGAAAGCCGACTCCCAGACGCCGGCCATGAAGAAAGCCGGCTCCCAGAAGCCGGCCAAGACTGCGCCCACTAAAGACTGTACCCACATAACGGCGATAGGATGGGGCGTGGCCGCAGTACAACCCACTACCCCCAAATCCCGGAACAGGCATGGCCACAGGGCGCCGTACGGGCGAGCCATCCCCCGTCCGGCGTGGCACTGTAGCCGGGTTGGCCTCGATGTCACCCACGACAGGCGCCAGTATGGCCCGTAGGCGGCGGGCCCCTTTTGCCAGAGAGACACCCGAAGGCGGCCTGGCCTCCTCTAGTCGGCCAGGGGTGTGGCCGGCTCCCAATAGCCGGCTACCTCCCTCCCTCGAAACATGTGCCTCATTAAGGAGACAAGACGAGGTAAGGCTACAGTGAGAGCCCGCAAGGCGGCGACACTGTAGCCACGCTTACCTCAACAAAGCTCTCGTCATCAGAGGCGAGCCAACAGTAACCAGCCGCCGACAAAGCCCCTAAGCGGTAGGGCCGGCCTGTCGGCCAAGAGGCCGGCAGCCGGCGGGACCCACCAGTCGGCGGGCCCCAATGACCGGCGGAGAAGCCAGCGTGCGTAGACGCTAACGGCTGGGACCCGTGCCCAGCCGGATTACCATTGTACCCCTGGGCGGTAGGCCTATATAAACCCCCTGGGACACCCATGCAAAGGGTTGATCTCATAGAATTCCATACACCACATAGAGAGAAAAGGAGAGCTAGCCCTGCCCTTCTTCCTCCTCTAGCCAAACAGCTCAAGGAGCGCTTGTAGCTACTTGTATTGATCTAGTGATCATGCGGAGACCCCGCAGACCAGGACTAGGGGTGTTATCTCCACGGAGAGCCCCGAACCTGGGTAAGATTCACCGGCGTGCATGTCTTCGCCTCATCCCGTTTCCAGGCTCCGGTGATGTTTTACTGGTTCCCACAATGATAAGCCATCCGTTGGCATATGTCGCACCTACCACCCGACATTTGGCGCCCACCGTGGGGCCAGGTGCACCGTCGTCCGGAGACCTATTCTGGACGGGAACCCTTTTCCTCCCCGCGAGCGCAGCCAGCCTGCTGTGCCTGATGGCGCTTGCCCCGACGCGCTGCAAGGCATCGACGACGCCTGCGCAGCGAGCTGCCTCGCCGATCTTCTTGGCGAGACTTGCATCTCTGACGAGCCCGCGTCCGACGCGGGCATGGACTGCCCCGAGAGCCGCCTCGTCAGCCTCCTCGACCAGCTTCACGTCTCCAGCGAGCTTGCAGGTTGCTTCGGCCCAGCTTGCCGCCTCTGTCTCATATTCGGCTTGGAGGGCGGCCTCGCTGTCCTGCACCGCCTTCAGGGCCGCCTTGTGGTTCTTCTCCTGGTCGGCCAGCCTCTTGGCCAGGCGGTCACGCTCCTGGGCCAAGGCGTCAAATTCGGCCTCCTTAGCGCGGAGGGCGGCCTGAGTCCCACCCAGCTGCTCCCTCAGTCTGGCGTTGGCCGCTGCAGGCATGGTAGAAAATAAAGAAACAATAAGGAAGAAGTCGTCAAGGAAGATTCGACCCGACTGCTCAGTAGTCTGCCCGAATCTCGGGGACTACACCTAGTGGGTGCGCTGACGCACCCCCACGTGAGATAAAGGACGAAGCACTTACCCCGGCTCTCAGATAGGTCAGCATTCTTCTGGGTCAGCTCCCGAGCCTGGGAGTTGAAGGCAGCCGCGCGGAGGTTGTGGTAGTCCTGCAAGTCAGGCAATGGAGCGAATGAGAACAAGATAGCAAAACAAAGCCCGCTAAGAAGTTCCAAACCGCCTGCTCAGCAGCCGACTTGGAACTCGGGGACTACACCCAGTGGGTGCGCTGACGCGCCCCCACGGAAGAAACCAAGATCAAAAAAGCAAAAATAGGAAGACTAACCCGAATGGCCGCTCGCGTCGCAAGGAACTCGTCGTTGTATTTCCTCGGTGCCGCAGCCTGGGACTGAAGCCGGTTCCGGACGTCCTGCGCCGCCACGTTCACCACGGCCGTCCCTCCACCCGACGTCCACCCCGAGCTGGCGTTGGCTGCCTCCACGTCCCGGGCCGACGAGCCGGAGCCCGCGGCTTTCTGCGGGTCTGATGCGGCCTTCCCCGCGCGCTGGCGCGATGGCGACTGGACCACCAGGTCCGTCCTCGTGGCCGGCTCGCTCCCGGCCGATTGTGCAGGCGGCACGTTAGGCCGGCTGCCTTGAGCCGCACCAGTCGGCGGGGCCGGTGCCGCCTCCCTCTCCGGGGCGACGACGTCGTCCTCCCTCTCCAATCACGGCTGGTCGCCGCCGGCTTCCTCCGGCGGGGGCTCCGGGGCCTCGGGCGCCGCGACACGTAGAGGGGTGACGAGCAAGGCCCCCTCCGCTGTTGCCGCGGCCGCAGCCTCCGCTTGGGCCTTGGCCGCTGCGTCGGCGCGTGCCTTCGCCGCCTCCTCCTCCTCCTGTGCCGCCTTGGCGGCAGGCGCCCTCAACTCCTCCGCCTCCCGCTCCTCCCGCGCCTCCCGCGCATTTCGTTCCGTTGCCGCCTGAAGCTCAGCGCGAGGGTCCACACGGAGGGTGCACCCGGATCCTCCCGGTGATCCAACGACGGAGGCAGCAGCAACCCGCTCGAGTGAAAGCGGAGCCCTGATTTTTTAGAAAGGACAAGGATTCAGCAGCCCCCTCCGCTGTTGCCGCGGCCGCCGCCCCGCCCTTGGGCTTCTTAGGCCGACTGCCGAACAAGCCCGACGCGGCCCGGCGCTTTTGCCCGCCGCACCGAGCAGGCGGCGCGGCGGAGGAACCCGCGCCGTGGCCGGGCGCCGGCTGGCGGCATGGAACGATTTCCGCCTCGTCGTCATCCGGCCAGTCATCGAAGCTGGCTCCGAGCACGGGGCCGCCTGCTTCGCCGCCGGCTTCGCCGCCACCCGCCTCGGTGTTTTCTTCCATGGCGGCCGCCCCCAAGTCGTGGTCCTCTAGGTCATGCTCCGCCCGGTCGGGGAGGAATCGGCGCTCCGTCTCCGACCCGGTTGCCGATCGAAGGAGAGGGCTCTGCCAAGGCGTGCCGACTGGTGAGATGTGCACGGGAAAAAACTAACAGAAGAAAGGGAAAAGAAAACATACCGTGGGCGGCGGATGTGCACGGGAATATGGCTCCTTGCCAAACCGCCACTCTGCGGAGAGCTTGCAGTTCGCAAGATAATTCACCATATGGGCCACCTCTTCGTGCGGCATGTCCTTGGTGCACATCTGACTCGGATCGAGTTGGCCGCTCATCTGACAGATCAGGTGAGGGCGGCTCTGAAGCAGAAGCATCCGGCGCGTGACGAAGGCAGCCAGCAAGTCGGATCCAGCCAGGCCCTCCGACTGGATCATCACCCGCAGTCGGGCGATGGCCGCGGCTCCGGCCTGCGACAGCGTCACGGCCCGATAGGACCACTGGGGCCGCCTCCCAGCCGGCGGGCCGGCTACGTAAGCCGGCAAGTTGACGTAGTCGCCTTGTGGGGCGACGTAGTCGCCTTGTGGGGCGACGTTCTTCGCGTAGAAATATGACTTCTGCCAGAGCTTCACCGACTGGATTAACGTGATGACGGGGAAGGGGTTGTCGGCCGCCGGCCTCCGCATCGCGATTAAGGTGCCGTTCTGGGCTGGCACGCCCTGCATGCGGGTGCCCAGCTTCGATTGGAAGAACTCCCCCAGAGCTCGAGGGTGGGGAGAACGCCAAGAAAGCCCTCGCACAAGGTGACGAAGGCGGACAGCAGCAGCACCGTGTTCGGAGTGAGGTGGTGCGGCTGGAGTTGATAGAATTCGAGAAAGGAGCGGAAGAAAGCGCTCGCCGGCAAGCCGATGCCACGCAGGAAGTGCGAGCGGAAGACTACCCGCTCGCCTTCCTCCGGCACTGGCGTGATCTCCTTCGTAGGTGCGAGACGGACCCGCACCTGGTCTGCACCGGGCAACCGCCGCGTCTTGCGGAGGAACTCGATGTGGTCCATATGGACGTTGGAGCCGTCCCAGTCCCCGCCGTACTGCATGGTGGTGAAGATTGATGGGACGGTGCGGCGGCGAGGCGCTGCTATGAGAGAAAGCAGGAGGAAGAAGATGGCGGAGAGGAGAGGAGCGTGCGAGCGTCTGCCGCTTCCCCTCCTCCCCCTACTTATAGCCTCGTGCGGCGAAGCGGAGGAGGGGAGGCGTGGGGAGGAACGTGGGATTAACTGCGCCCACTCCCCCACGCCCCGCGATTACTGCGCCCTAACGGCGTGCGAAAACCGCCGCCGGAAGACGTGCGGACAGCTTTGGGCCACAAAGAATCCGCGCCTAGGCCCAGGCATTGGTGTGGTGGGCCCTCGGCCTGCGGGGACGTCTTGTCGCGCGCGTGGGTTAGCAGGCTCTTTTCAGCCAAGGGACGCCACGTGGTTCACAGGCGGCGAGTGACCGGCCCGTGGCCCGGTGCACGCGCCAACAGACTCCTGCCTTCCGACTTTAAAAATTTCGCCAAGACGGCACGCCCAACCGAAGCCGGCTCCCAGCTGTTAGCTCGTCAAGATAAGAAGCTGACCGAGCTTCTCGACCTCCTCTCAGCCTCGAAGCCCAACCAGCTTCGGGGACTACTGTCGGAGTAAATGTCCACGGGTAGCCTAACCGACTCCCCCTGGCTCTTCAAAAAATCATCAGGCCATTCAAGCCTTCAAGCATACAAAGCATAGGGCTGTCTTCCCTCGGCCGGCTATCCCCAGGGCCGACTCCCAGAAGCCGGCCATGAAGAAAGCCGGCTCCCAGAAGCCGGCCAAGACTGCGCCCACTAAAGACTGTACCCACATAACGGCGATAGGATGGGGCGTGGCCACAGTACAACCCACTACCCCCAAATCCCGGAACAGGCATGGCCACAGGGCGCCGTACGGGCCAGCCATCCCCTGTCCGGCGTGGCACTGTAGCCGGGTTGGCCTCGATGTCACCCACGACAGGCGCCAGTACGGCCCGTAGGCGGCGGGACCCTTTTGCCAGAGAGACACCCGAAGGCGGCCTGGCCTCCTCTAGTCGGCCAGGGGTGTGGCCGGCTCCCAATAGCCGGCTACCTCCCTCCGTCGAAGCATGTGCCTCATTAAGGAGACAAGACGAGGTAAGGCTACAGTGAGAGCCCGCAAGGCGGCGACACTGTAGCCACACTTATCTCAACAAAGCTCTCTTCATCAGAGGCGAGGCAACAGTAACCAGCTGCCGACAAAGCACCTAAGCGGTAGGGCCGGCCTGTCGGCCAAGAGGCCGGCAGCCGGCGGGACCCACCAGTCGGCGGGCCCCAATGACCGCGGAGAAGCCAGCGTGCGTAGACGCTGACGGCCTGGGGGGTAGGCCTATATAAACCCCCCGGGACACCTGGGGGGTAGGCCTATATAAACCCCCCGGGACACCCATGCAAAGGGTTGATCTCATAGAATTCCATACAGCACATAGAGAGAAAAGGAGAGCTAGCCTTGCCCTTCTTCCTCCTCTAGCCATACAGCTCAAGGAGCGCTTGTAGCTACTTGTATTGATCTAGTGATCATGCGGAGACCCCGCAGAGCAGGACTAGGGGTGTTATCTCCATGGAGAGCCCTGAACCTAGGTAAGATTCGCCGGCGTGCATGTCTTCGCCTCATCCCGTTTCCAGGCACCGGCGATGTTTTACTGGTTCCCACAATGATAAGCCATCCGTTGGGATATGTCGCACCTACCACCCGACACTACTATCGTTACTTCCTTGTTACAAATTATCTTGCTATCAAACTACTCTACTACTTACAGTTTCAGCACTTGCAGACATTACCTTACTGAAAACTACTTGTCATTTCCTTCTTCTCCTCGTTGGGTTCGACACTCTTACTTATCGAAAAGAGCAAAAATTGTTGGGAATCGTAGCATAATCTAAAATTTTCCTACGCTCACCAAGATGCATCTATGGAGTGTACTAGCAACGAGGGGAAGGGAGTGCATCTACATACCCTTGTAGATCGCGAGCGGAAGCGTTGCAATGAACGTGGATGACGGAGTCGTACTCGCCGTGATCCAAATCACCGATGACCGAGTACTGAACGGACGGCACCTCCGTGTTCAACACACGTACGGTGCAGCGACGTCTCCTCCTTCTTGATCCAGCAAGGGGGAAGGAGAGGTTGATGGAGATCCAACAGCACGACGGCGTGGTGGTGGATGTAGCGGGTCTCCGGCAGGGCTTCGCCGAGCTTCTGAGAGAGAGAGAGAGAGGTGTTGCAGGGGAGGAGGGAGGCGCCCAAGGCTGTAGGTTGCTGTCCTCCCTCCCCCCCTTTATATAGGACCCCTGGGGGGCGCCAGCCCAGGGAGATGGGATCTCCAAGGGGGGCGGTGGCCAACGGGGGGAAGGGGTTGCCTTGCCCCCCAAGGCAAGGGGGAAGCTCCCCCCCCCTAGGGTTCCCAACCCTAGGCGCATGGGGGGAGGCCCAAGGGGGGCGCCCCAGCCCACTAAGGGCTGGTTCCCTTCCACTTTCAGCCCACGGGGCCCTCCGGGATAGGTGGCCCCACCCGGTGGACCCCCGGGACCCTTTCGGTGGTCCCGGTACAATACCGGTAACCCCCGAAACTTTCCCGGTAGCCGAAACTTGACTTCCTATATATAATTCTTCACCTCCGGACCATTCCTGAACCTCTCGTGACGTCCGAGATCTCATCCGGGACTCCGAACAACTTTCGGGTTTCCGCATACATATATCTCTACAACCCTAGCGTCACCGAACCTTAAGTGTGTAGACCCTACGGGTTCGGGAGACATGCGGCCATGACCGAGACGCCTCTCCGGTCAATAACCAATAGCGGGATCTGGATACCCATGTTGGCTCCCACATGTTCCACGATGATCTCATCGGATGAACCACGGTGTCGAGGATTCAATCAATCCCGTATACAATTCCCTTTGTCAATCGGTATGTTACTTGCCCGAGATTCGATCGTCGGTATCCCAATACCTTGTTCAATCTCGTTACCGGCAAGTCTCTTTACTCGTACCGCAATGCATGATCCCGTGACTAACGCCTTAGTCACATTGAGCTCATTATGATGATGCATTGCCGAGTGGGCCCAGAGATACCTCTCCGTCACACGGAGTGACAAATCCCAGTCTCGATCCGTGCCAACCCAACAGACACTTTCGGAGATACCCGTAGTGCACCTTTATAGTCACCCAGTTACGTTGTGACGTTTGGCACACCCAAAGCACTCCTACGGTATCCGGGAGTTGCACGATCTCATGTTCTAAGGAAAAGATACTTGACATTGGAAAAACCTCTAGCAAACAAAACTACACGATCTTTTATGCTATGCTTAGGATTGGGTCTTGTCCATCACATCATTCTCCTAATGATGTGATCCCGTTATCAATGACATCTAATGTCCATAGTCAGGAAACCATGACTATCTGTTGATCAACGAGCTAGTCAACTAGAGGCTTACTAGGGACACGTTGTGGTCTATGTATTCACACATGTATTACGATTTCCGGACAATACAATTATAGCATGAATAATAGACAATTATCATGAACAAAGAAATATAATAATAACCATTTATTATTGCCTCTAGGGCATATTTCCAACAGTCTCCCACTTGCACTAGAGTCAATAATCTAGTTACATTGTGATGAATCGAACACCCATTGCGTCCTGGTGTTGATCATGTTTTGCTCTAGGGGGAGGTTTAGTCAATGGATCTGCTACATTCAGGTCCGTATGTACTTTACAAATATCTATGTCTCCATTTTGAACACTTTCACGAATGGAGTTGAAGCGACGCTTGATATGCCTGGTCTTCCTGTGAAACCTGGGCTCCTTCGCAAGGGCAATAGCTCCAGTGTTGTCACAGAAGAGAGTCATCGGGCCCGACGCATTGGGAATCACCCCTAGGTCAGTAATGAACTCCTTCATCCAGACCGCTTCCTGCGCTGCCTCCGAGGCTGCCATGTACTCCGCTTCACATGTAGATCCCGCCACGACGCTTTGCTTGCAACTGCACCAGCTTACTGCTCCTCCATTCAAAATATACACGTATCCGGTTTGTGACTTCGAGTCATACAGATCTGTGTCGAAGCTAGCGTCGACGTAACCCTTTACGACGAGCTCTTCGTCACCTCCATAAACGAGAAACATATCCTTAGTCCTCTTCAGGTACTTCAGGATATTCTTGACCGCTGTCCAGTGTTCCATGCCGGCATTACTTTGGCACCTTCCTACCAAACTTATGGCAAGTTTTACATCAGGTCTGGTACACAGCATGGCATACATAATATACCCTTTGGCCGAGGCATAGGGGATGACACTCATCTTTTCTATATCTTCTGCCGTGGTCGGGCATTGAGCCGTGCTCAATTGCACACCTTGCAATACAGGCAAGAACCCCTTCTTGGACTGATCCATACTGAACTTCTTCAATATCTTGTCAAGGTATGTACTCTGTGAAAGACCAATGAGGCGTCTTGATCTTTCTCTATAGATCTTGATGCCTAATATATAAGCAGCTTCTCCAAGGTCCTTCATTGAAAAACACTTATTCAAATAGGCCTTTATACTTTCCAAGAATTCTATATCATTTCCCATCAATAGTGTGTCATCCACATATAATATGAGAAATGCTACAGAGCTCCCACTCACTTTCTTGTAAACACAGGCTTCTCCATAAGTCTGTGTAAACCCAAACGCTTTCATCATCTCATCAAAGCGAATGTTCCAACTCCGAGATGCTTGCACTAGCCCATAGATTGAGCGCTGGAGCTTGCATACTTTGTTAGCATTCTTAGGATCGACAAAACCTTCCGGGTGCATCATATACAACTCTTCCTTAAGGAAGCCATTAAGGAATGCCGTTTTGACGTAGTCAACCCCTTGAACTTATCGTAGTCAACCCCTTGAACTTATCGATAACCCTTAGCGACAAGTCGAGCTTTGTAGATGGTCACATTACCATCTGCGTCCGTCTTCTTCTTAAAGATCCATTTGTTTTCTATGGCTCGCCGATCATCGGGCAAGTCAGTCAAAGTCCATACTTCGTTTTCATACATGGATCCTATCTCGGATTTCATGGCTTCTAGCCATTTGTCGGAATCCGGGCCCGCCATCGCTTCTTCATAGTTCGAAGGTTCACCGTTGTCTAACAACATGATTTCCAGGACAGGGTTGCTGTACCACTCTGGTGCGGAACGTGTCCTCGTGGACCTACGAAGTTCAGTCACTTGATCCGAAGCTTCATGATCATCATCATTAACTTACTCCCCAGTCGGTGTAGGCACCACAGGAACATTTTCCCACGCTGCGCTACTTTCCAGTTCGGAAGGGGTGACTATCACCTCATCAAGTTCCACTTTCCTCCCACTCAATTCTTTCGAGAGAAACTCCTTCTCCAGAAAGGACCCGTTCTTGGCAACGAAGATCTTGCCTTCGGATCTGAGGTAGAAGGTATACCCAATGGTTTCCTTAGGGTATCCTATGAAGACGCATTTTTCCGATTTGGGTTCGAGCTTTTCAGGTTGAAGTTTCTTGACATAAGCATCGCATCCCCAAACTTTTAGAAACGACAGCTTAGGTTTCTTCCCAAACCATAATTCATACAGCGTCGTCTCAACGGATTTCGACGGAGCCCTATTTAAAGTGAATGCGGCAGTCTCTAAAGCATAGCCCCAAAATGAGAGCGGTAAATCAGTAAGAGACATCATAGATCGCACCATATCCAATAGAGTACGATTAAGACGTTCAGACACACCATTTCTCTGAGGTGTTCCAGGCGGCGTGAGTTGTGAAAATATTCCACATTTCCTTAAGTGTGCACCAAACTCGTGACTTAAATATTCTCCACCACGATCTGATCGTAAGAATTTTATTCTCCTGTCACGTTGATTCTCAACCTCACTCTGAAATTCCTTGAACTTTTCAAAGGTTTCAGACTTGTGCTTCAATAGGTAGACATACCCATATCTACTTAAATCATCAGTGAGAGTGAGAACATAATGATATCCTCCGCGAGCCTCAACACTCATTGGACCGCACACATCGGTATGTATGATTTCCAATAAGTTGGTTGCTCGCTCCGTTGTTCCGGAGAACGGAGTCTTGGTCATCTTACCCATGAGGCATGGTTTGCACGTGTCAAATGATTCGTAATCAAGAGACTCCAAAAGTCCATCTGCATGGAGCTTCTTCATGCGCTTGACACCAATGTGACCAAGGCGGCAGTGCCACAAGTATGTGGGACTATCGTTATCAACTTTACATCTTTTGGTATTCACACTATGAACATGTGTAACATCACGTTCGAGATTCATCAAAAATAAACCATTGACCAGCGGGGCATGACCATAAAACATATCTCTCAAATAAATAGAACAACCATTATTCTCGGATTTAAATGAGTAGCCATCTCGAATTAAATGAGATCCAGATACAATGTTCATGCTCAAAGCTGGCACTAAATAACAATTATTGAGGTTTAAAACTAATCCCGTGGGTAGATGCAGAGGTAGCGTGCCGACGGTGATCACATCGACCTTGGAACCATTCCCGACGTGCATCGTCACCTCGTCCTTCGCCAGTCTCCGTTTATTCCGTAGTTCCTGTTTTGAGTTACAAATATGAGCAACCGCACCGGTATCAAATACCCAGGAGCTACTACGAGTACTGGTAAGGTACACATCAATTACATGTATATCACATATACCTTTGGTGTTGCCGGCCTTCTTCTTGTCCGCTAAGTATTTGGGGCAGTTCCGCTTCCAGTGACCACTTCCCTTGCAATAAAAGCACTCAGTCTCGGGCTTGGGTCCATACTTTGACTTCTTCCCAGTAACTGGTTTACCAGGCGCGGCAACTCCCTTGCCGTCCTTCTTGAAGTTCTTCTTACCCTTGCCCTTCTTGAACTTAGTGGTTTTATTCACCATCAACACTTGATGTTCTTTTCTGATCTCCCCTTCCGCTGATTTCAGCATTGAATATACCTCGGGAATGGTCTTTTCCATCCCCTGCATATTGTAGTTCATCACAAAGCTCTTGTAGCTTGGTGGAAGCGACTGGAGGATTCTGTCAATGACCGCGTCATCCGGGAGATTAACTCCCAGCTGAGACAAGCGGTTGTGCAACCCAGACATTCTGAGTATGTGCTCACTAACAGAACTGTTCTCCTCCATTTTACAGCTGAAGAACTTGTCGGAGACATCATATCTCTCGACCCGGGCATGAGCTTGAAAAACTAATTTCAGCTCCTCGAACATCTCATATGCTCCATGTTTCTCAAAACGCTTTTGGAGACCCGGTTCTAGGCTGTAAAGCATGCCGCACTGAACGAGGGAGTAATCATCAGCACGTGATTGCCAAGCGTTCATAACGTCTTGGTTCTGTGGGATTGGTGCATCACCTAGCGGTGCTTCTAAGACATAATCTTTCTTGGCTACTATGAGGATGAGCCTCAGGTTCCGGACCCAGTCCGTATAGTTGCTGCCATCATCTTTCAGCTTGGTTTTCTCTAGGAACGCGTTGAAATTGAGGACAACGTTGGCCATTAGATCTACAAGACATAGTGTAAAAAATTTAGACTAAGTTCATGATAATTAAGTTCATCTAATAAAATTATTTAATGAACTCCCACTCAGATAGACATCCCTCTAGTCATCTAAGTGAAACATGATCCGAGTTTAACTAGGCCGTGTCCGATCATCACGTGAGACGGACTAGTCAAGATCGGTGAACATCTCCATGTTCATCGTATCTTCTATACGACTCATGCTCGACCTTTCGGTCCTCCGTGTTCCGAGGCCATGTCTGTACACGCTAGGCTCGTCAAATCAACCTAAGTGTATTGCGTGTGTTCCGAGGCCATGTCTGTACATGCTAGGCTCGTCAACTCCCGTTGTATTCGAATGTTAGAATCTATCACACCCGATCATCACGTGGTGCTTCGAAACAACGAACCTTCGCAACGGTGCACAGTTAGGGTGAACACTTTCTTGAAATTATTATAAGGGATCATCTTACTTACTACCGTCGTTCTAAGCAAATAAGATGCAAAACATGATAAACATCACATGCAATCAAATCGTGACATGATATGGCCAATATCATCATGCTCCTTTGATCTCCATCTTCGGGGCACCATGATCATCTTCGTCACCGGCATGACACCATGATCTCCATCATCATGATCTCCATCATTGTGTCTTCATGAAGTCGTCACGCCAACGATTACTTCTACTTCTATGGCTAACGCGTTTAGCAACAAAGTAAAGTAATTTACATGGCGTTATTCAATGACTCGCAGGTCATGCAAAATAATAAAGACAACTCCTATGGCTCCTGCCGGTTGTCATACTCATCGACATGCAAGTCGTGATTCCTATTACAAGAATATGATCAATCTCATACATCACATATATCATTCATCACATCTTCTGGCCATATCACATCACATAGCACTTGCTGCAAAAACAAGTTAGACGTCCTCTAATTGTTGTTGCAAGTTTTTACGTGGTTTGTAGGTTTCTAGCAAGAACGTTTTCTTACCTACGTATGACCACAACGTGATTTGCCAATTTCTATTTACCCTTCATAAGGACCCTTTTCATCGAATCCGTTCCGACTAAAGTAGGAGAGACAGACACCCGCTAGCCACCTTATGCAACTAGTGCATGTCAGTCGGTGGAACCTGTCTCACGTAAGCGTACGTGTAAGGTCAGTCCGGGCCGCTTCATCCTACAATGCCGCTGAAACAAGAAAAGACTAGTAGCGGCAAGAAGAATTGGCAAACTCAACGCCCACAACTGCTTTGTGTTCTACTCGTGCATAGTAACTACGCATAGGCCTGGCTCTGATACCACTGTTGGGAATCGTAGCATAATTTAAAATTTTCCTACGCTCACCAAGATGCATCTATGGAGTGTACTAGCAACGAGGGGAAGGGAGTGCATCTACATACCCTTGTAGATCGCGAGCGGAAGCGTTCCAATGAACGTGGATGACGGAGTCGTACTCGCCGTGATCCAAATCACCGATGACCGAGTGCCGAACGGACGGCACCTCCGTGTTCAACACACGTACGGTGCAGCGACGTCTCCTCCTTCTTGATCCAGCAAGGGGGCAGGAGAGGTTGATGGAGATCCAACAGCACGACGGCGTGGTGGTGGATGTAGCGGGTCTCCGGCAGGGCTTCGCCGAGCTTCTGAGAGAGAGAGAGAGGTGTTGCAGGGGAGGAGGGAGGCGCCCAAGGGTGTAGGTTGCTGCCCTCCCTCCCCCCTTTATATAGGCCCCCTGGGGGGGCGCCGGCCCAGGGAGATGGGATCTCCAAGGGGGGGCGGCGGCCAAAGGGGGGAAGGGGTTGCCTTGCCCCCCAAGGCAAGGGGGAAGCTCCCCCCCTAGGGTTCCCAACCCTAGGCGCATGGGGGGAGGCCCAAGGGGGGCGCCCCAGCCCACTAAGGGCTGGTTCCCTTCCACTTTCAGCCCACGGGGCCCTCCGGGATAGGTGGCCCCACCCGGTGGACCCCCGGGACCCTTTCGGTGGTCCCGGTACAATACCGGTAACCCCCGAAACTTTCCCGGTAGCCGAAACTTGACTTCCTATATATAATTCTTCACCTCCGGACCATTCCTGAACCTCTCGTGATGTCCGAGATCTCATCCGGGACTCCGAACAACTTTCGGGTTTCCGCATACATATATCTCTACAACCCTAGCGTCACCGAACCTTAAGTGTGTAGACCCTACGGGTTCGGGAGACATGCGGCCATGACCGAGACGCCTCTCCGGTCAATAACCAATAGCGGGATCTGGATACCCATGTTGGCTCCCACATGTTCCACGATGATCTCATCGGATGAACCACGGTGTCGAGGATTCAATCAATCCCGTATACAATTCCCTTTGTCAATCGGTATGTTACTTGCCCGAGATTCGATCGTCGGTATCCCAATACCTTGTTCAATCTCGTTACCGGCAAGTCTCTTTACTCGTAACGCAATGAATGATCCCGTGACTAACGCCTTAGTCACATTGAGCTCATAATGATGATGCATTGCCGAGTGGGCCCAGAGATACCTCTCCGTCACACGGAGTGACAAATCCCAGTCTCGATCCGTGCCAACCCAACAGACACTTTCGGAGATACCCGTAGTGCACCTTTATAGTCACCCAGTTACGTTGTGACGTTTGGCACACCCAAAGCACTCCTACGGTATCCGGGAGTTGCACGATCTCATGGTCTAAGGAAAAGATACTTGACATTGGAAAAAGCTCTAGCAAACGAAACTACACGATCTTTTATGCTATGCTTAGGATTGGGTCTTGTCCATCACATCATTCTCCTAATGATGTGATCCAGTTATCAATGACATCCAATGTCCATAGTCAGGAAACCATGACTATCTGTTGATCAACGAGCTAGTCAACTAGAGGCTTACTAGGGACACGTTGTGGTCTATGTATTCACACATGTATTACGATTTCCGGACAATACAATTATAGCATGAATAATAGACAATTATCATGAACAAAGAAATATAATAATAACCATTTATTATTGCCTCTAGGGCATATTTCCAACAAAAATTGATCCCTTATGCTAGTGGGTCATCAAGGCTATTTTCTGGCGCCGTTTCCGGGGATTGAAGCGCCTTTGGTAAGGAAACATTTATATAGTGTGCTGAAATTTATTGTCACTTGTTACTATGGAAAACAATCCTTTGAGGGGTTAGTTCGGGGTATCTTCACCTAGTCCGGAACCACAATTAATTACCCCTCAACCTACTGCACCTACTGAAAATATTGAATATGAGATTCCTTCGGGTATGATAGAACAACTGCTAGCTAATCATTATGCAGGAGATGGAACCGAACATCCTGATATGCACTTGATATATGTGGAACAAATGTGTGGATTGTTTAAGCTTGCAGGTTTACCCAGGGATCAAGTTATCAAAAAGGTTTTCCCTTTATCTTTGAAGGGAAAAGCACTGGCATGGTATAGGCTATGCGATGATATTGGATCATGGAATTGGAATCGTTTGAAATTGGAGTTCCGCCAAAAAAATTATCCTATGCATCTAGTCCATCGTGATCAGAATTATATATATAAGTTTTGGCCTCATGAAGGAGAAAGTGTCGCTCTAGCTTGGGGGAGGCTTAAGTTAATGTTATGTTCATGCCCCAATCATGAGCTCTCAAGGGAAATTATTATCCAGAATTTTTATGCTCGGCTTTCTCGTAGTGATCAAACCATGCTTGATACTTCTTGTGCTGGTTCTTTGATGAAGAAGACTATTGAATTCCAGTGGTATCTTTTGGAAGGAATTAAACACAACTCTAAAGATTGGAACTCGATGAAGGTAAATATTCAGGTATTAAAATTTTAATATGATTGTGTTAAATCTTTTATGGATACCGATGCTTTTCAAAAGTTTAGCACTAAATATGGACTTGACTCTGAGATAGTAGCTTCCTTTTGTGAATCATTTGCTACTAATGTTGAACTCCCTAAAGAGAGGTGGTTTAAATATCACCCACCTATTAAAGAAGAAACTAAACAACAGGTACCAATTAAAGAAGAAACTATACTTTATAATGTTGATCCAGTTGTTCCGTCTGTTTATATTGAGAAACCACCTTTCCCTGTTAGGATAAAGGAACATGCTAAAGTTTCAACTGTGGTTAACAAAAGCTACATTAGAACACCTAAACCTGATGAACAAATTAAAGTTGAACCTAGTATTGCGATGGTTAAAGATCTCCTAGAAGAAGATATAGATGGGCATGTTATTTACTTCTGTGAAGAAGCTGCTAGAATTGCCAAACCTAATAAAAATGATAAACATAGACCTATTGTTGGCATGCTTGTCATCTCAGTTAAAATAGGAGATCATTGTTATCATGGTTTATGTGACATGGGTGCTAGTGTGAGTGCTATTCCTTACACTTTATATCAAGAAATTATGAAAGACATAGCACCTGCAGAGTTAGAAGACATAGATGTTAATATTAAACTTGCTAATAGAGACACCATATCACCATTTGGGATTGTTAGAGATGTTGAAGTCTTGTGTGGGAAAATAGAATACCCTACTGATTTTCTTGTTCTTCGTTCCCCACAAGACGAGTTTTGTCCCATTATCTTTGGTAAACCTTTCTTCAATACAGTTAATGCTAAGATAGATTGTAAGAAACAAACTATTGGTGTTAGCTTTGGAGATGAGTCTCATGAGTTTAATTTTTCCAAGTTTAGTAGAAATATTCATGAAAAATAACTGCCTAGTAAGGATGAATTAATTGGTCTTGCTTCTATTGTTGTTCCACCTACTGATCCTTTAGAACAATATTTGCAAGACCATGAAAATGATTAACATATGCATGAAAGAAATGAAATAGATAAAATTTTCTTTGAACAACGTCCTCTGCTTAAACACAATTTGCCTATTGAAACTCTAGGAGGTCCTCCTCCACCTAAAGGTGATCCTGTGTTTGAATGAAAACAATTGTCAGACACTTTGAAATATGCTTATCTTGATGAAAAGAAGATATATCCTGTTATCATTAGTGCTAACCATTCGGAACATGAACAAGAAAGATTATTGAAAGTTCTAAGGAAGTATCGGGCTGCTATTGGATATACTCTTGATGATTTAAACGGCATTAGTCCCACTCTATGTCAGCACAAAATTAATATGGAACCTGATGCTCAACCCATTGTTGATCATCAACGTCGGTTGAATCCAAAAATGAAGGAAGTGGTCTTGGTGTCAAAACTGGCGGATCTCGGGTAGGGGGTCCCGAACTGTGCGTCTAAGGTCGATGGTAACAGGAGATAGGGGACACGATGTTTACCCAGGTTCGGGCCCTCTCTATGGAGGTAATACCCTACTTCATGCTTGATTGATCTTGATGAATATGAGTATTACAAGAGTTGATCTACCACGAGATCGTAATGGCTAAAACCGTAGAAGTCTAGCCTGTATGATTATGATCCTCGTCCCTATGGACTAAACCCTCTGGTTTATATAGTCACCGGAGGGGACTAGGGTTGAACAAAGTCGGTTACAGAGAAAGGAATCTTCATGTCCAGACGCCAAGCTTGCCTTCCACGCCAAGGAGTCCCATCCGGACACGGGTGAGAGTCTTCGGTCTTGTATCTTCACATCCCATCAGTCCGGCCCATGCCAAACAGGTCGGACGCCTGAGGACCCCTTAGTCTAGGACTCCCTCGGTAGCACCTGAACCAGGCTTAATGACGATGTGTCCGGCGCACAGATTGTCTTGGGCATTGCAAGATGGGTTCCTCCTCCGAATACTCCAAAACAGCTTTTGAACACAAAGAACGTGTCGGGCTCTACAAAACAAGTACCACACACAACTGCAGAGAGTATAATATTTCACGAGTCCAATCCCCTGACAACTTTTTTTAACGTGACTCCACGTCACTATCCGGTCATTATTTCAAACCGTTTTTTGGCCTGCCGCTCCATATTTCAAGATGCGGTTTGACTGGCACCTCTTGCCAAAGCAGAGATCGTGTCCCCTTATTGCGGGATTCTCATCAATACGGGCATGGGTAATCCAACCGCGCCGTTCGCACGGCCCTTGGGAAACATGCGAGTTTTAAGGCGAGTGGGGAGGCGCTTGATATTCGCTACCTTTATAAAGGGATAAGGATTCACCCCCTTTCACCCCACGCCTTCTCTCTTTCTCTGCCCACCCATTCTCGAGCTCTAGTGCCCAAGTCCTCATCTCTTCCGCCTCAAAAAAGCACTCCGATCTTGTCTGGATCCGGAGCGCAGGGCAAGTAGATGGTCTCCTCCGTCAAGGAGAAGGACATAACCTAGCTCCGGGAGGCCGGGTATTTGGCCAAGGAGGTCACCCACCGGTTTCCGACCGAGGGACAGATCGTCCCTACCCCAGAGCCCCATGAGAGGGTGGTGTTCATCCCCCACTTCGTCCGCGGGCTGGGATTTCCACTCCACCCATTTGTCCGTGGACTTATGTTATACTATGGGGTGGATTTCCACGATCTGGCCCCCAACTCCTTCCTCAACATCTCGGCATTTATTGTCGTGTGCGAGGACTTCCGCCGCATCTCACCCCACTTTGGATTGTGGCTGAAGATCTTCAATGTGAAGCCGAAGGTGGTGGACGGCCAACACGCAGAGTGCGGAGGTGCCATGGTGAGCAAGATGCCCAACGTCGTATGACCAAAAGGCACTTTAGTGGAGACTATCAAAGGGTGGCAAAAACAGTGGTTCTACGTCACAAAGCCCCGTGACACCAACTGCGCCGAGGCTCCCGAGTTCAGGTCCGGGGCCCCGATTCGGCTCACCTCCTGGCTAGAGAAGGGCCTAGACTAGGCATTGTCGGACGAGCTCACAGCTCTGCAGACGCGCATCAGGAGCATGGTCGACAAGAACATCAAGCTTGTCAATGTGATCCAGGTGATGCTCTTTCACCGGATCCTTCCATGCCAAAGCCGAACTGCATTTCGTGGGAGTTCGATCCGGCCAAGCACCAGACCCTGCAACATTTCTTCGGCGTGACGCACGAAGGTATTTGGAAGGTGCTCTACAAGGCCGACAAGACCTGGCCGAAGGAGACCAAAGACCGTGGGTACAACCTGACCCACCCCGCCAGTCCGGTAAGCTTTTCCATGTTTTCAAGGTGTATCCTTTACTTACATACTCGAGGGGCGTGTCTATGCCTCCCCGTCTTTACTTTTTCAGGGCTTGACGAAGAAGGCGGAGCTGATCCAGAGTCCGGCTCCGCTGCCCGAAGACCCAGCGATTCCGCTCCTGACGAAGATGCTGGTTCCGGTGCCCTACTAGGCGCCAGAGAAGAAGGCCAAGAAGAAGGCCAAGGGGGCGAGAGGTGGCCTCTGTCACAAGGGCACTTCGGACGTGACGCCCGAAGACGCCAAGACCCGGTCCTCACCCGCCACCGACGACGAGGAGGAGGAGGAGGAAGAAAGCGACTCCCTCCCTGAGGGGGGAAGGAATAAAAGGTGGCCTCCACGCCTCTGGAGGCCAAAGCGTCCAAGAGGAGGAGAGCCTCCCTCGTGGATGACACCACGCCGGACACCGACAGCAGCTCGGAGTGGCGCCCCAGGGAGGAGGCCCCGGTCGGATCGTAAGTATTCGATGGCTCTATCGTACTTATATGTCCGACTCCTCTATCTCGTAATTCTAATGCGTCGAATCACGTGTTGTAATCCGTCCCTCCACAGTTCCCACCGATCCTTATCGACGGGTTTGCTGGATCCAAAGGCTATGGACTGCGATTCGCTGCCGACAGCCACCTCCCCCAAGGCCACGGACGACACCGAGGCGGTGTCTCAAAGGACCTTTACTGGTCAGGGAGAGGTGCAGAGGGCCATTAGGATGGCGCCGGACGGCGAGACCTTGGCTGCCGGACACCTGGGGGAGCAAGTCCCCCCGGAGACTGGTGATGGGGGGCCATATCCAGTGCGGCCCCTAGCCAAATATCGTTCCGGAGACCCATACGGCTCTGGAATCAAGTAGGCAATCTCCTTTGAAAGAAGGAGGTGTGCCTATACCACCGGTGACCTCTGTCCATCCAGAGGCACCGGATACACTAACGGAAGCGCTGCAAGGCGCTTCTGTCGTGGAAGAACACCGCACCCTCATGGGTACGGTGATTGGAAGGGTTCAGTCCGTTAAGAGCGGACTGACCGAAGCCTGCACCCACCTTCTGACAGGCTTTGAGGTAAGCGACGTAATTATGTAAAAAGAAAGTCACAGTATAGACAGTAGCCCCTAAGACTCTATCCGGTGTTCGGAAAGAATAGCCGAACAGAGGATCAAATAGTTTTTCGCAGGAGACTAACCATATATGTCTATGTGAATAAGCAGGCATCGCTGCTGGCCGCGACCTCTCGTGCTGCCGAAGTCTCCGGGCTGAAGTAGAGGCTGGAGCGGGCCGAGGAGGAGCTCAGCCAAGCAAGGAAATAGCTGGACGAGAAGCAAGGTATGTAATGACCTGCTGTATATCATAAAGGATTGATCATTTATGTTGACTATAGTGTCATGGTATCTGTAGGAGCGGCGCCTAAGGTGGAAACCCTCAAGAAGGCGCTGGCTGAGGCCGAGGAAAGAGCGGCCAAGGAGCAAGCCACCCGTGAGAAACACGAGGCCAGGGTTGATGAGGTCCAGCTGGAGCTTCAGGAGGCCGTCAAGAAATGCGAGTCCATGGAGCGCAACATTGCGGACCATAAGACTGAACTCGCCAGGGCTCGCCAAAGCGGAGAAGATGCCCGGGTTGAAGCCCATGGCTCTCTCCAAGAGATCCGAGAGGCCAAGAAAATTGCGGCGGGTAAGGCCTTCATTATGCAGAGCAAATATTTGAAGAAGAGGTATCTCTTACTGACCCGGATTTGGAGTTCTCCAGGAGCATTTGCGGATTTGCCGCGCAGTGTAGCCGACGCTGCAGAGTTCTTCCGAGCCGAAGAGGGGAGCTCAACGGAGAAGCTGTTCTGGTCGCAATACCTTGCACCAGAACATCCGGTGTCCCTTAGCGACCAGCTAAAACAGTTGGTCGAGCTGCATAGGGTGGCCAAACTAGCCATGAAGGATTTAATAATCCGGTTGTGGCCTGTCGAAGCTATACCCAGCAGCTACTTCGGGCTCGTGAAGCGGCTGGTCAATGCCAGCCCCCGGCTTGATGTCATCAAACGGTCGGTCTGCATCAAGGGTGCGCGGATGGCCTTCGCCCGCGTCAAGGTGTAGTAGGCGAAGATGAACGCCGTCAAGCTCGCGACCGAGGGACCGACCGCTGGCAAGGAGCACCGCACACCCAAACGTTATTTTGAAGATGTCCTGGAGGGATCCCGCACTGTAGCGAAGCAATGTTCTAAGGACATCATTTTTGAATGAAGTCTTTTTCATGTTATCCTGTCCTGTATGTTGGAACAAAAGCTGTCATGTAATATAATGCTTGTTATTTTTTATTTAAAATTTTACCCCCTGGGCGGCCATTTTTATTAACTCTAAGAGTTGGCCACTCGTCGGCTTCAGCCCCCACGTAGGTAGTATGGGGGTGTTCGGGATGGAATCTAAACACTCTTGGTCCAAAAAATTGGTCCTTGAAGGAGGTGTTTAGCGCAATGAACCAGGCAATCGGACTATGTGGCTTTACCACTCTCACTTAGCCATAGAAGTTTGACAATAAAAATATAGGCGCAACCCCTAGTTAGCATTTAATCTAGACTAGGGTGCTGTAAACACCTGATCGGGCTGAGGTTGATCCGTCGCATAATGCGGAAAAAAATCACAAAAGATTTGTAACCTCCGAATAGCTGAACGGCTCACGCCGCATCATAACAGTCAGTTTTCGGCTTGCTCTACTGAGGTGCTCATCTGGATAAACCAGGACACAATTGCAGTAGTTCTCCCTTTACTACCCTAGCCGATAGAGCGGAATGTAAGGTAGTAAGCACAGGAGCCGGGCAACCCAACTATTGACCAAAGACATGATTCGGAGCCAATGCATATAATGCTGAAATTCGGGGCGCCGAACTGTACTGTAAAACTGTTCGGACTTTGTTGCCATAGTGTGGAGCGTAGTGAAGCCCCTGGAAAATTAAAGCGTACCAGAGTGTATGTGCGCAGTTGATAGGAATAACGAAAATGAAATTGTAAGCTAATGCCACATAAGTTGGGCCGCAAACAGTTTTCATTATAATTAGATAAGTACGTCAAAGCGTATTTGTACAAATAGTGCGAGAAGCACCCAGGCTATTTGACATGCCAAGATCAAGGGGGGAGCTTGCGTGTGGGTCCTGAAAACAGGTAGAATGACCGTCGAGGGCGACATCTAGAAATCGCCTCACGCGTTTGTGCGACTTGCCGCCTTGGTGTATCCGTCCTTTGAAAGGACCGCTGAGCAGGCCGCGGCCTATGGAAAAGAAACCTAAAAAGGATAAAAAGAAAAGTGAAAGTATGTGTGTCCGGAGAAGGTCGAGCTGTATTGTGGACCACAATCTAGTAATGCCTCCGTCTCTGCCCATGGTATTTTCAGTGCGTAATTATGTACACGTGGTACGTATGCTGCCACTTGGTCGGGACTGAGACGGAGGTCGAATTGCTAGTCTAGCTCCTGATGAGCCGGATTATCCTGGTGCATAGTAGTCCGGACTCGCTTGACGGTGTTCGTGAGCTTGGCTGTTGAATTAGAATTTTGTCTTAGAAGGCCGCTCTGTACTTCCGCTGCCAGGGCCGCGGTGTGCTCTTCAGTACGGAGGGAGCGCTTCGTGTTTCCATTGACTGTTATGACGCCGCGTGGTCCGGGCATCTTGAGCTTGAGATAAGCATAATGCGGCTCTGCATTGAATCGAGCAAATGCGGTTCGCCCGAGCAGTGCGTGATAGCCACTGCGGAAGAGGACGATATCGAAGATCAACTCTCCGCTTCTTAAGTTTTCCGGGGACCCGAAGACGACCTCTAGTGTGATTGAGCCCGTGCAGCGGGCCTCTACACCTGGTATAACTCCTTTAAAGGTAGTTTTTGTGGGTTTGATCCTCGATGGGTCGATGCCCATTTTGCACACTGTATCCTGGTAGAGCAGGTTGAGGCTGCTGCCACCATCCATGAGGACTCGCATCAAGTGGAATCCATCAATTATTGGGTCGAGGACCAGTGCAGCTGAACCACAATGACGGATACTGGTCGGCTGATCCCTGCGATCGATGGTGATGGGGCATGACGACCATGGATTAAATTTTCAGGTGACTGGCTCTATCGCATAGACTTCCCTGAGCGCGCGCTTGCACTCCCTCTTGGGGATATGGGTAGCGTATATCATGTTCACCGTTTTGACCTGTGGGGGAAACTTCTTCTGTCCCCCTGTGTTCGGTGGACGGGGCTCCCCGTCATCGTCCTCGCTTTGCGACCCTTTCTCCTTGTTCTCGGCGTTTATCTTGCCGGCCTGTTTAAGAACCCAGCAACTCCTATTGGCGTGATTGGCTTGTTTATCGGGGGTGCCGTGTATCTGGTGTGGACGATCGAGTATGCAGTCCAAGCTGGATGAGCCCGAATTGTTCCTTTTGAATGGCTTCTTCCGCTGGCCGGACTTGGAGCCACTAAATCCGGTGTTGGCCGCTGTGTCGTCGGTATTATCATCGTTGCATCGACGCTTGTGTCTGTTGCGTGGGGGCTTGCCGTTGCTATTTCTGGCTTTCAAAGTGCCAGGTTCTCTTGCATTGTTATTGCTATGGGCTAGCCAGCTATCTTCGCCGGCGCAAAAGCGGGTCATAAGCGCCGTGAGGGCTGCCATGGACTTCGGCTTCTCTTGGCCGAGGTGTCGGGCGAGCCATTTGTCCCGGATGCCATGTTTAAAGGCGCTAGGGCTTCGGCATCCGGATAGTCGACGATCTGGTTCTTCTTGGTTAGGAACCTAGTCCAGAATTTCCTGGCTGACTATCCGGGCTGTTGAATTATATGACTTAAGTCGTCGGCATCCGGAGGTCGGACATATGTGCCTTGGAAGTTGTCGAGGAAGGCTTCTTCCAAGTCCTCGTAGCTGCCAATGGAAGGCTTCTTCCAAGTCCTCATAGCTGCCAATGGAGTTTTCGGGCAGACTGTTCAAACAGTGTCGAGCTGGTCCTTTGAGTTTTAGTGGGAGGTATTTGATGGCATGGAGATCATCACCGCGGGCCATATGAATATGGAGAAGAAAATCCTCGATCCATACCGCGGGGTTTGTTGTCCCATCATATGATTCGAAGTTTACGGGTTTAAACCCTTCTGGGAATTCATGTTCCATTACCTCGTCAGTGAAGCAAAGGGGGTGTGCGGCGCCTCTATATCGGGCGACGTCACGACGTAGCTCGGATGGAGTCCGTCTGTGGTTCTCGGCCGGCGTGATTATGATTGTTGCGTCCAGCTAGGTAGTCATTGTCGTGTGTCGCGGCACGCCCCCGCGATCCATAGATCGATCTGTTCTGACCTGCTCTACTGTCCAAGTCCTGCCGCAGGTCATATGTATGTCCTCGAGCTGTTTTATCTCTGCCTTTACGGTGAGGTAGTATGGGCTGGTGTTCGGCTTGAGTTGCCACTTTGTCCTGTCCACGTGGTTGTCGATCAGCCGCATTGCGTGATGATGGTACGGGCTCCAGCGCCTCGTCATCAAACTGGGGTAGCAATTTGCGTTTGGATAACTTTTGGCTGGGCGCTCGAGGCCGTATTCCTCGGCTGCCAGGACACGAGTCCACCTATCGTTGAGCAGGTCTTGATCAGCTTGAAGCTGCTGCTGCTTCTTTTTCAGGCTCCTTGCAGTGGCTATTAGCCGGCTCTTGAAGCGCTCCTGCTCGAGAGGTTCCTCTGGCACGATAAAATCCTCGTTGTCGAGGCTCACCTCCTCCTCGGAGAGCGGAAGATAATTACTGTCCTCCGAGTCTTCGTTTATGGTCTGTTCATCAGGGCTAACCTGCCCGTCTTCCTGTTCGTCCTATTCGGTAGTTGGTTCAACGGGGTCTTCATTGTCTTCGGCATCATCTGGAGTATTGTATTCTCCTGTGCCGGTATTGCTGTCTTTTCCATGGCGTGACTTGGAGTGGCGCCGCTGACGTCGGTGCTTTTGTAGTATCTCAGGCAGTTTATCCTCGACTGGGTCTCCCTTGTCATCGCCGCTATTCTCTTTGGGTGTATCCACCATGTACACGTCATATGAGGAGGTGGCCGTCCAGCGTCTTGTAAACGGTGGGTTTTGGGCTTCCTCTTCTCCAGCATCATCGTCCATACCGTTATGTCTTCGGGGCCGTAATTGAGCATGTCGGTTAAGTCCTTGACAGTGGCTATGAAGTGGGAGGTGGGTGGGAAGCGAAATTCCCCGTCATCAACCCCTAATTTGGCTGTAAGTGCCGGAAGATTTCCGTGGCACTGAATTTGATGACTGATGCCTGATCGGGCTCGACGGACGCAGGTGTGCGTAGTTCAGAACTTGAAACCGAAGACGAATTCGAGGTTCCGGTAATGCAGGTCACGCCCGAGGTTGAGTCTGTGTGCGGCTTCAGCACCGCTGAGTCTGTGGCTCCCGTGGCGGGGTTGAGCTTCCCGTCCTCGGATGGCAATCTGCTCCGGATCTAGGGTCGGAGCACTTACAGGCACAATCTCCTGGGTATGGTCCGATGGTGGATTTAGGTCATGCTCATCGCGGTGGCAGGGAGCGGCAGCCGTGGGCTCGAATCCGTCGAAGATCAAGCTTCCAAACCTGGCTTGGTGGCTAGGGGCGTAGCTGTCGATCTACTCTAGATGGCCAAGTAAGTTGGCCCGCAGTGCGAAGCCGCTGAATACAAAGATCTGTCCGGGGAGAAAAATTCCCCCCTGGACAGCATTGTTGTAGATGATTGACGGGGCCATCGAACCTCTTGAAGACGCCGCAGTGGAACTCTCAATGAAAGCACCAATGTCGGTGTCAAAACCGGCGGATCTCGGGTAAGGGGTCCCGAACTGTGCATCTAAGGTCGACGGTAACAGGAGACACGGGACACGATGTTTACCCAGGTTCGGGCCCTCTGTATGGAGGTAATACCCTACTTTCTGCTTGATTGATATTGATGAATATGAGTATTACAAGAGTTGATCTACCACGAGATCGTAATAGCTAAAACCCTAGAAGTCTAGCATGTATGATTATGATCCTCGTCCCTATGGACTAA
This sequence comes from Triticum aestivum, assembly GCF_018294505.1. NCBI lineage: Eukaryota > Viridiplantae > Streptophyta > Magnoliopsida > Poales > Poaceae > Triticum > Triticum aestivum. The sequence goes on from NC_057811.1 coordinate 253,167,110, forward strand.
ACCCTCCAGTTTATATAGACACCGGAGGGGACTAGGGTTGTACAAAGTCGGTTACAAAGAAAGGAATCTTCATATCTGGACGCCAAGCTTGCCTTCCACGCCAAGGAGAGTCCCATCCGGACACGGGTGAGAGTCTTCGGTCTTGTATCTTCGCAGCCCATCAGTCCGGCCCATGCCAAACAGCCCGGACGCCCGAGGACCACTTAGTCCAGGACTCCCTCAAGTGTTAAGAATGGAAATCTTAAAAGTTTTGGAGGCAGGTATAATATATCTGATAGCTGATTTTAGATGGGTAAGTCCAGTTCATTGTGTTCCTAAGAAAGGAGGTATTACTATTGTTCCAAATGATAAGAATGAACTTATTCCACAAAGAATTGTTATAGGCTATAGAATGGTAACTGACTTTAGAAAATTAAATAAAGCAACTAGAAAAGATCATTACCCTTTGCCTTTTATTGATCAAATGCTTGAAAGATTATCTAATCACACACACTTTTGCTTCCTTGATGGATATTCTGGCTTTTCACAAATACCTCTTTCTCAACCTGATCAAGAAAAGACCACTTTTACTTATCCCTTTGAAACCTATGCTTATAGATGTATGCCTTTTGGTTTATGTAATGCACATACTACCTTTCAAAGATGTATGACTGCTATATTCTCTTACTTTTGTGAAAAGATTGTTGAGCTTTTCATGCATGAATTTTATGTTTATGGGAAGTCTTTTGATGATTGTTTAAGAAATCTTGAGCGAATTTTGCAGAGATGTGAACAAACAAATCTTGTCTTCAATTGGGAGAAGTGCCACTTTATGGTTAATGAAGGCATTGTCTTGGGTCATGAAATTTCTGAAAGAGGTATTGAAGTGGACCAAGCTAAGGTTCACGCAATTGAGAAAATGCCATGTCCTAAAGATACAAAAGGTATTCATACTTCCCTAGGTCATGCTGGTTTCTATAGGAGATTTATCAAAGACTTTTCTAAAATTTCTAGGCCTCTTACTAGTCTCTTGCAGAAGGATATTCCTTTTGTTTTTGATTATGATTGTTTAGAAGCCTTTGAAACACTCAACAAAGCCTTAATTTCTGCACCTATTGTTCAACCACCTGATTGGAACTTGCCTTTTGAAATTATGTGTGATGCTAGTGATTATGCTATTGATGATGTTCTAGGACAAAGAGTTGAAAAGAAATTGAATGTTATTCATTATGCCAGTAAAACTCTAGACAGTGCCCAAAGGAATTATGCTACTACTGAAAAAGAATTGTTAGCAGTGGTGTTTTCTTGTGATAAATTTAGACCTTATATTGTTGATTCAAAAGTAACTGTTCACATAGACCATGCCGCTATTAAATATCTTATGGAAAAGAAAGATGCTAAACCTATACTTATTCGATGGGTTCTCTTGTTGCAAGAATTTGATTTACATATCATTGACAGAAAAGGAGCTGAGAACCAAGTGGCTGGTAATTTGTCTAGACTTGAAGACGTGCTTGATGACCCACTACCTATTGATGATAGTATTCCTGATGAGCAGTTAGCTACAATAAATGTTTCTCATAGTAATCCTTGGTATGCTGATTATGCTAATTACATTGTTGCTAAATATTTACCACCTAGCTTTACATACCAACAAAAGAAAAAATTCTTCTATGATTTAAGACATTACTTTTGGGATGACCCACATCTTTATAAAGAAGGAGTAGATGGTATTATTAGATGTTGTGTACCTGAGCATGAACAGGGACAAATCCTACGGAAATGTCACTCTGATGCTTATGGAGGGCATCATGTGGAGATAGACCTTCTCACAAGGTATTGCAGTCTAGATTTTATTGGCCTACAATCTTCAAGGATCCCCATAAGTTTATCTCATCTTGTGATGAACGTCAGAGAATAGGTAATATCGGTAAGCGTCAAGAAATGCCTATGAATTATTCACTTGTTGTTGAACCATTTGAGGTTTCGGGATTTGATTATATGGGACCTTTTCCTTCCTCTAATGGGTGTACACATATTTTGGTTTCTGTTGATTATGTTACTAAGTGGGTAGAAGCTATTCCTACTAGTAGTGCTGATCACAACACCTCTATTAAAATGCTTAAGGAAGTTATTTTCCCAAGGTTTGGAGTCCCAAGATATTTAATTACTGATGGTTGTTCACACTTTATTCATGGTGCTCTCTGTAAGATGCTTGCCAAGTATGATGTTAACCATAGAATTGCATCACCCTAGCATCCTTAGTCTAGTGGTCAAGTTGAACTTAGCAATAGAGAAATAATATTAATTTTGCAAAAGACTGTTAATAGGTCCAGGAAGAATTGGTCTAAGGAATTAGATGATACACTTTGGGCTTATAGAACAGCATATAAAAATCCTATGGGTATGTCTCCATATAAAATGGTTTATGGAAAAGCTTGTCATTTGCCTCTTGAGTTAGAACATAAAGCATATTGGGCAGTTAAAGAGCTCAACTATGGTTTCAAACTTGCTGGTGAAAAGAGGTTATTTGATATTAGCTCTCAAGATGAATGGAGAACACAAGCTTATGAAAATGCAAAATTATTTAAAGAAAAAGTTAAAAGGTGGCATGACAAAAGAATTCAAAAGCGTGAGTTTAAAGTTAGAGAATATGTTCTTTTGTACAACTCTCACTTTAGATTCTTTGCAGGAAAACTCTTCTCGAAATGGGAAGGCCCATATGTCATCGAGGAGGTTTACCGGTCTGGAGCCATCAAAATAAATAATTCCGAAGGTACTAACCCGAAGGTTGTCAATGGGCAACGAGTAAAGCATTATATCTCCGGTATGCCTATTAATGTTGAAAGTAATATTATCCAAACTTTGACACCGGAAGAGCACATAAAAGAGTCCTTCCGGAACACTCCAGAATCGTGAAAATAAGGAGGTACATGATACGGTAAGTAAACGGACTCCAAAAAATCCGCAGAAATATTTTTAATCAGTTTTGGAATACTTGTGAATTTTAGGAATAAAGAAATTTCCAGGAAGCGCGCCCAGGTGGGTTGTGCCCACCTGGGACACCTTCCAGACTCTGTTTTTCTTCTGTATGCTTGTCCTCCAAGATAAAAAATCTATATATACTTCCCGAACCTATTAACCACCGTTTTGCGGAGAAATCCTCTGTTCTCTTTTCTTGCTGTTTTCGGTCAGATTTATCAAGCCATGCATCATGTCTTCTTGCTCCTCCAACAACATGGAAGAAGATGCTTGGCTGATAAATATCGAGACAAAGCAGGAGGAGGCCACGGACACCATCAAGGGAGACAAGGGCAAAAAAGCTACCTTAGATCCACCCCCGATGGCAGCACGAGAGCTGCTGGTCGAAGAGGATATCCATAAGCCCTACCTTACTCATCTTACTCCTGCTGAGATTGAGGATTTTCGCGTCATTGAAATAGTTTGCATACAGAATAAGTATCTTACTCGCGAAAATATTCTGCATCAAGAGCATATCATCCATCTTCGGAGCGTCATCCGTCGGTTGGAGAACCTCTTGATCCTTAAGGATAGGATCGCTTCATCACCATCATCTTCTTCACCACCAAAAGAAAACGGAGTATCGGGTATGGGCACTCCCCTTGGCTTCCGCCAAGCTTGGGGGAGGTGGCCCGGTATCATTTCATTCCACTACCTTATTGCTTTTACTTATTTTAGTTCGATCTTTTGCATTACATGAATAAAAGTTTAGTTCAATCCTTTCTGCTTTGAGATTTTTATTAGTGATCTATCCTTGTAATCGTGTGCAAGTTATATAATAAAGTTTAGTGTGATTTTTTGCTTTCTTTATTTCCATGTTGCAAATAAAAGAAAAAGGGAAATGAAATAAAAAAGAGAAAGGAAATAAATCAATAAGATTATATACTAATCCTATGGTAGGTGATGGCACCACATAAAGAAAAGTATAAGTAGAAATTTTTATTAGAGGTTGACAAACATAGCATTAGTCAATGATGCAACTCATGAAAGAATTAATAAGGGAAGAGAAGATTCACATATAAATATACTATCCTAGAAATCTTTTGTGATTGTGAGCCCTCATCAAAATATTATATGCCAAAATTGTTGACGTTGGACAAGGAAGACAACTTAATGGTTTATGTTTGTTTATATTCACATATAAGTAATATTGTCATAGATCCTTCAACATGTGGTGCTTTCCCCATATCTTTGCTAGCCAAAAATTCCGCACTAAGTAGAGATACTACTTGTGCATCCAAAAACCCTTAAAACCAAATATTATTTTCAAGTGTCCACCATACCTACCTAGGGATTGAGCAAGAACCCTCAAGTAAGTTGTCATTGGTGCAAAAAGGCAATAAAAATTGCTTCCAAAAGTGTGAGATCATTTAGTGTAAGAGAAAATTGAGCGTTTGCACCAACTTGTGATGGTGAAGAATAAAAGCGACAGACTGCATAATAAAGGTCGCTATCACAAGTGGCAATGTAACATGACGTTCTTTTGCACTAACGGGTTGAGCATACAAACAAATAAGCGCATGGCAACCTCTGCTTTCCTCTGCGAAGGGCCTATCTTTTAATTTTATGTATTTACTTTTATGCAAAGAGTCAAAGTTTTCCTTCTATTCCTTTTATTTTTCTCCTTTGGCAAGCATCATGTGGTGTGGAACGATCTAGGCACATATGTCCAATTGAATATAGATAGCATGAGTTATTATTGTTGACATCAGCCTTGAGGTGAGTATGTTGGGAGGCGAAACTATAAGCCCCTATCTTTCTATGTGTCCGGTTGAAACCTTTTGCTCATGGGTACGAGGTTAGTGTTAGTAATCATAGAAGACTATATGATGGTTGAGTATGTGGACTTGCCTAAAGGCTCCGATACATGACCCTTCCTGAAAAGATGATGAATTGTAGTTGCAAAGTTGACTGAGAACATAGTTTGTTGGTTTCTAATAGAGTTTTTGCTGTATACTTTGCTTGTGTGATGAACTATTACTTATTCATGAGAAGTATATGATAAAAGTTCTATCATAAAAGTCCTATATGTTTAATTTTGTTGTTGTTATAATAATCAACATGATGCTTCTATGTCTGTATTTCGTTTTTATCGATACCTCTCTCTCAAAGCATGTGGACATGTTTTTCGATTTTGGTTTTCGCTTGAGGACAAGCGAGGTCCAAGCTTGGGGGAGTTGATACGTCCATTTTGCATCATGTTTTGTTACTGTTATTTATAATGTTTTTATCCACAATAATGATTTTTGGAGTAATTCTAATGCCTTTTCTATCATAATTTGCAAGGTACACACCAAGAGGGAGAATTTCGGCAGCTGGAAATCTGGACCTAAAAAAGCTAGGTCAGACTACCTATTCTGCACAACTCCAAACAAGCTTAAACTTTACGGGGATGTTTATGGAATAAATAAGAATTACTGGAACAAATAACCACCAGAGGGGGGCCACCAGGGGGCACAACCCACTTGGGAGCGCCAGGCCCCCCTGGTGCGCCCTAGGGGGTTGTGGCCTCATCGGCCCACATCCGGTGCCCATCTTCTGGTATATAGGTCGTTTTTACCTAGAAAAAATAAGAGGTGGACTTTCGGGACGAAGCGCCGCCGCCTCGAGGCGGAACATAGGCAGGAGCACTTTTGCCCTCCGGCGGAGCGATTCCGCCGGGGGAACTTCCCTGCCGGAGGGGGAAATCATTGTCATCATCATCTCCAACAAATCTCCCATCTTGGGGAGGGCAATCTCCATCAACATATTCAACAGCACCATCTCATCTCAAACCCTAGTTCATCTCTTGTGTTCAATCTTGTTACCGGAACTATAGATTGGTGCTTGTGGGTGACTAGTAGTGTTGATTACATCTTGTAGTTGATTACTATATGGTTTATTTTGTGGAAGATTATATGTTCAGATCCAATGTGCTAATTAATACTCCTCTGATCATGAGCATGTTTATTATTTGTGAGTAGTCACTTTTGTTTTTGAGGTCACGGGAGAAATCATGTTGCAAGTAATCATGTGAACTTGATATGTGTTCGATATTTTGATAGTATGTATGTTGTGATTCCCTTAGTGGTGTCATGTGAACGTCGACTACATGACACTTCTCCATATTTGGGCCTAAGGGAATGCATTTTGGAGTAGCAATTAGATGGTGGGTTGCGAGAGTGACAAAAACTTAAACCCCAGTTTATGCGTTATTCCGTAAGGGACCGATTGGACCCCAAAGTTTAATGCTATGGTTAGAATTTATTCTTAATACTTTTCTCATAGCTACGGATGCTTGCGGGAGGTTTAATCATAAGTAGGAGGTTTGTTCAAGTAAGAAAAACACCTAAGCACCGGTCCACCCGACATATCAAATAATCAAAGTAGCGAACACAAATCGAACCAACATGATGAAAGTGACTACATGAAATTCTCGTGCACCCTCAAGAATGCTTTGGTTATCATAAGAGACCATTTTGGCCTATCCTTTGGCTCAAAAGGATTGGGCTACCTTTCTGCACTTTTGTTACTACTATCGTTACCTGCTCGTTACAAATTATCTTGCGATCAAACTACTCTGCTACTTACAATTTCAGCACTTGCAGACATTACCTTACTGAAAACTACTTGTCATTTCCTTCTGCTCCTCGTTGGGTTCGACACTCTTACTTATCGAAAAGACCTACAATTGATCCCCTATGCTTGTGGGTCATCACTGCTCATCATCATTGCCCTTCTCCCCACCAAATATGCCGTGCAGACCACCATGCTCTCACGGCGGTGTTGCCCCCTCTGGCTTCGCGTCCCCCTCAACCTCACCATCGACAGTTGCCTCTGCGATGGGGATTGCAAACACATGGCCGCAGTCTGCAATATCCTTGCATCGCACCCTGGGCTAGCCAGACACATTGAGATCCACATGTTCAGTACCAACTGCAAGGTCCAAGCCAAGTTCGACGAGTGGTTCTTATCCCCTGCCCTAGATCAGCTCGAGGATCTCAGGTTTGAAGCTGAACGATGTCGCTCTCTTCCGCCCTCCGCGCCGCACCTCACGCCACCACTGCACTGCGCCAGCTTCAGCTCCTGCTATTTTCCCTAGAATAATGTCATGCCCGCCCTTCTTCTCCCTCAACTCAAGCATCTCGACCTCTTCGACATTGGCATCTCAAAGAAGGCTGCGGAGGACCTGCTCCGCGGCTGTACTGCTTTCGAGTACCTTCGTCTTCGGCAGATCCACGGGTTCATTAGCCTCCACATTACCTCGACAAATCTCCCATGGATTTTTGTGTCTTGCTTTCCCTGCAACAAGACATCAATTGGGAAGAGATCACTTGAGTTGTTCCACGTTATGGTCATTGAGAATGCGCCTTTCCTTGAGAGATTACTTGTATCTGATCTAGAAGGTCCAACAAAAATCAAAGTCATTGACGCACCGAAAGTAACAGCATTGGTCTACTCGTCTGCCAAATTCTATGAACTCGTTATTGGATCCATAATCATTCAGGTACAACACTCATCTTCTTCTGTGTCTTCTTGAAATTCATTTTTTTATTTCTTATTGATGTATTTACGACTGTCATCCAGAAAATGATTCCCACAAGCTTGACCCAGTCTGTGCGCATAGTGAAGATCTTGGCAATAAAATCTATCGGCCCTAATCTGGATCAAGTTGTTTGATTCCTTAGATGCTTTCCGTGCACGGAGAAGCTACTCATCGAGATCAAACTTCTTTCATATTAGTAAACGGTAATCACAACGTAGCTCAATTTTTTTCGTAATTTTCTCAAATTACAATGACAAGTGTAGTGTTCAAAACTGCATCTACGCACTGCACCTGCATCATTTTTTGTTGTACTAGTAGCCTAGGCTAGTCATAGTGGCAAGTAACTTAGACTAGTAACTCTATGGTTAGCCTAAGAGAAAGTACTACCTCCATCCTTGTTTCCTCTTCATATTTTGTAGTATCAAAATTTGACCATAGACTTAACCGACAGAATGTTAATGCATGTCACTGTAGGATCAAAAGTATGTCTAGAGGGGGGTGATTAGACTAATTGACCAAATAAAAATCTAGCCTTTTCCCAATTTTAAGTTTTGGTAGATTTTAGCAACTTAACACGAGTCAAGCAATCAACCTACACATGCAATTCTAAGAGTATAGCAGCGGAATGTAAATCATTGCATATGAAGGTAAAGGTGAGGAGTTTGGAGGGATCAAACGCAATGTAGACATGGAGATTTTTGGCATGGTTCCGATAGGTGGTGCTATCGTACATCCACGTTGATGGAGACTTCAACCCACGAAGGGTAATGGTTGCGTGAGTCCACGGAGGGCTCCACCCACGAAGGGTCCACGAAGAAGCAACCCTATCTATCCCACCATTGCCATCACCCACGAAGGACTTGCCTCACTTGGGTATATCTTCACGAAGTTGGCGATCTCCTTGCCCTTACAATCTTGACGGAGGCTCCCAAGTGACACCTAACCAATCTAGGAGACACCACTCTCCAAAAGGTAATAGATGGTGTGTTTATGATGAACTCCTTGCTCTTGTGCTTCAAATGATAGTCTCCCCGACCCTCTTCTATCTCTCATGGATTTGGATATGGTGGAATGTTGAATTGAGTGGAAAGCAAATTGGGGAAGGCTAGAGATCAAGATTCTTGTGGTTGGATTGGAATGTCTTGGTCTCAACACATGAGTATGTGGTTCTCTCGTAGAAAATGAATGTTGGAAGTGTAGGCACGTTCTGATGGCTCTCTCCATGAATGGAGGAGGGGTGGTGGGGTATATATAGCCTCCACACAAAATCTAACCGTTACACACAATTTACCAAACTCGGTGGGACCGAATAGTGAAACTCGGTCAGACTGATTCAGTTCAAAATGTGAACGTAAGGCTTTTCGGTGGGACCGACATGGTCAACTCGGTGGGACCGATATGTTAGGGTTAGGGCATAACTTGATCTCGGTGAGACCGATCACATGAACTCGGTGAGACCGATTTCAGTAATAGGCAAACAGAGACTTGGTCATGCAAACTCGGTGGGACCGATCGCTCATTTCAGTGAGACCGAAATGTTACGAAAAGGAAACAGAGAGTTTGCATTGTGAACTCGGTGGGACCGATCGCTCATCTCAGCAAGACCTAAATGTTACGAAGGGAAACAGAGAGTTTTCCATCCCATCTCGGTGAGACCGAGATCCCTATCGGTCAGACCAAACTGATTAGGGTTTACTGCTATGGCTATGTCAAATGAACTCGGTGGCCCCGGATAGATCAAATCGGTGGGGCCGAGTTTGACTTTAGGTTTAGGACATATGTGGAAATGAGAAAGTGGTTGAGGGCTTTTGGAGCATATCACTATGCATTTTGAGCAAGCAAGCCATTAAGCAACACCTCATACCCTTTTAATAGTATTGGCTTTTCCTATGGACTCAATGTGATCTTGGATCACTAAAATGAAAAAGTAGAGTCTTGAGCTTTGGCCAATATGTGTCCTTAGCATTTTGAGGGGTCCACATCTCTTGTCCATGCCATGCCAATCATTGAACTTTTTGAAATGATTATCTTGAAAGAATATTAGTTCAATGAGCTATTTGTTGCTAAGGATTACCAAAACCACCCAGGGATTAGTTGCATTTTCAATCTCCCCCTTTTTGGTAATTGTTGACAATGTATGGATCAAAGCTTCGACAAACGATAATAAGAATGAAATACATCGTCTCTTTGAGAAGTATGTTATAAGCAAGAGCTCCCCCTAAATTTGTGCATTATTTAAAATTTGCTTTTGAATGCAAATGCACAATCGATTAGGATCATCGGTTACTCTTGCATGTCACATACATATTGGTGGAGCACTCAAAATGATAAAATATGGAATATGCACTCATCACCAAGACAAAATGTGAATGATAATACATGAGAGATAGAGAATATCATCATCCAAGCACAAACATTAAAGTATGATATGATCAAGCACATGACCATACAAGTATCTCACACACACATAACAAAAAGTATCAACCAAACAGGCAAACAAATAAGTAGCAAGAGATAGCAAAAAGAAGCAAAGCTCTCTCTCTCCCTCTCTCTTTTTCTCTCTCTCTCTCTCTCTCTCAAAGCCTATGATCTATACACTTTCTCCCCCTTTGGCAACAAGTTTGCAAAAAGCTTGAAAAAGCATAGTGCTATGCGGCTCTCTAAGCTTGATCTTTGGGAGCTCCGGAGTGCGAAGGTGGCGTGCAGAGGAGTCCTGCAGCAAATGCATCTGAGGAAGACTGAGGAGCTGGTGGAGTTGCAACTGGAGGGGCAACTGAAGCTGTGGCTGCAGGAGCTGAAGTTGTAGCCCTAGTTTCTGCCACTAGCACTACTGCAGACCTCTTTCTTCTGGGCACCCTTTGATAAGCATCAGTGGTGGTCTTGTCACTCCTATCCTCAAGCTCTTGGATCTTCTCCACAGAAGTCTGAATTTCTGTCACCTTGACATCCAAGTCATGAAGTTTTGTCTCAAAAATTCTCTCAAGACTCTGTTGATTTTGAGTCAGGTTGGCCAAACCTTTCTCGATCCTCAAGGTAGCCTGAATGAGATAGCCAAGTTGGTCTTTTTTGGACTTGAGAAATACTTGGGAATCCTCTTCAGCACTTGGCATCTTGGCTGCCTTCTCTGCTTTTGCTTTTTCTCTCTTCTCCCGAGCCTCTACGGATGTAGGATCTGAAGTATCCATAACAACTGTGGTGTCCTCACGATCAGGCCTCAAGGGAAGATGCTCTTTGTCTAGGAGATACATGCATTTTCCCATCTGGGAGTTGATGAGCATCTGAATGTGTGGACCATACTCACATGATCTCTTTTGATCTGCTGCAGTTCTCTTGATGGTTTCCACTATCAAGCTCAACACCATGAATTTCTGTGGCACATCAAATAGTTGAAGCAAGTTGATGGAGTGGCCTCTGATCATCTCGTGATCTCCTGATTTGGGTAACAAGGTGTGCCTCAGTATGGTGTTCATGGTGGCCAATCCAGACAACAAATAAAACACTTAGCCTAGCTTGTGTGTTTCCAGGGCCTTGTCAGGAATTTCCTTGTACATGTTGGCCATGGAGTTGTGATATTTCTTGCGCCTGGCATAGACATCAATGTCATCCTGAGCTTCTTCTGGCGCATTGATAAGCTTGGCCCACTCAGCAACAGTAGACTGGTACCTTGTACCTTTAGTCATCCATACAATTCTCCCATCTGGATAAAAATGAGCAGTAGAGTAAAACTGCATGACCAGCTTATCATTCCACTTGGTCAATTTCTGACCCACAAAGGTGTCAACTCCATTGAGTCTGAAGCTCTCATGTACTCTAGGGAAGTGGTCTTCATTGTTGTCAATGTATTCCAATCTACCCACTTCATGTCACACACAATGGGCTTCTTATCCAACAGAATTGTCTCATAGAAGTCCTGCTGTTCCTTGGTGTGAAATCTGTAGTCCACAACAGTTCTCCTCCTTGCAACATAGGGGTCTGATTGTCTCCACAGTCTGAGACCTGCATCCTTTCTCTCCTTCATGTTTTCTGCCACTGGATGACTGTCATCATGATCAGGGATCTTTGGCTTTAATTTTCTAAGCACTTGGGCTTCTTCTTCTTCCACTTCAGGCACTGGGGCCTTGTTTTTCTCAGCAGCTGGTATATTCCGGGTGCTTCTCTTTGGTGCAGACTTTGAAGCTTGAGCTGTTGCTTTGGAGGTAGTCTTGGGCTTTGATGGAGCAGCCCCAGACCTGATGGCATTCCCCATCAGCTTCTGATTCTTGGGTTTTGGTGCTGCATCTTCTTCATCTTCTTCTTCCTCATCTGATGAGTGCTTCTCAAATTCAGCTATGGGATCAACACACTTGCACCAACTTCCTCTCTTCCTTTCCTTCTTTTTCTTGCCTCCAACAGCCTCTTCTTCTGTTGATTTGGAGACTTCAAGTGTAGAGGCTCTGGCTTTGGACATGGGCACTCTCTTGGCAGGAGCTTTCTTGTGCAAACCAGGCTTGGTTGCAGCAGCAGCAGCATACTCCTTTTTCAAAACTTTCTTGGAGGTGACCTCCTCCTCAACAGCAACATAGTCTTCATCATCAGAATCTGAGTTTCTCTTTCTCCTTGTCCTGGTTGCATCTTTGGCAAGTTGCTTGGGGTGCTTCTGCTACCCTCATCATAGCTGCCAGAGGGACTAGTGCCCTCACTCAGGTTGACTTGTTCCTCTGACTTGTTCTGACTATCACTCTGATCTGACATAGCTGACACTGCAATCTAAAAGCTGACCCTGTGAATAGATGTAGTTGAGATAGAGTAGATGAGCATCACAAAGTGCAGAGATTTTTCAAAACAATTGAGTCAAAAACTTAGTTTCAGTTTTCTACATAAAGCATTTCGGAGCTACTGATTTGTTAAACTTGGTGACACCGAAGCAATATTAGAGTCTAAACTAGTGGAATCGGTCAGACCGAGACACAATTCGGTGACTCCGAGTTGCTTTAGCTCAATTTTTAGAGTAAATCTCCCACTAGATGTGATATCCCCCCTAAGAGGGATGAACTAGCCTTGGGCTTTGTCTATGATGACTTCATGTAGATGTTGAATATATGGATGCTCAATGTTGATGTAGATCATTTGGAGCAATCCATTGGAGTGAGTTGCACTTTCAATACCTACATGGGTTAGTCCCACATGGAACAACTAAGGATATCCATAGACATAGAGTGAAGTACACACAAGATGATGTCCATGAAAGCATTACGTTACCTTGTCCCTTGACTTACCAACAAGAGGGTTTGTGACTACTTGAACTAGTGCAAGATGTGGAAGTTGTTTGCACTTGTCCTTGCCAAAATAAGTATGACTAAGGTGTGTTGGCGGAGTCACCCTCAAGAACTCTCTAGTTCTTCTTCTTCGGGATCCACATCAAGTTGATGGGAATCCTTGGAGTTGTAGTCGTACTTGATGAAGTAGAACTTGATGTAGTCTTGGAAACCCACTTGACCAAGGCCTTAGGAGCTTCTTCAAATGCATCAATCTCCTCTTGAAGCTTGACCTTGCCTTTTTGCTTGTGGTCTTGTGGTGAAAGATCATCTTGAGCTTGTGTCCCCTTGAAGGAAGTAGGATCATACTTCTCTTGTGGAGGAACAAACTTCGTCTTGGGGTATTGATCTTCTTCCCACTCAACTCCATTGGCATTGAACTTTCGTTCAAAACCAACACCTTGATTCTTCCAGTGCCTTCCTTGCTTGCCTACAATTTCCTCAAATTGCTTACTTCCGTCAAGGCTCTTGTAAACACCTTTCTCTATAATTCCCTTCAATAAGCTATTTTCTTTCTCAAGTGTAACTTGGCTAAGAGAATCATTAGTGGAATCAAGAGAACTACTAGAAGCAACAATATTTGATTTAGCATGATTATTGTTACTACTAGAAGAAGAATCTTTCTTACTCTTGTTGCTAGATTTTACTTGTGGCATGTAAGTAGACAAGAGTAAACGCTTGGCAATGTAAGAAGAACTTTTCTTACGAAGATCATCGTTGATTGCCTTTAAAAACCCATGCTCTTGCTCTAGGTTGAGCTTTTCAAAACGTAGCTTCTCATGAGTCTTTAAAATCTCTCGACGATCTTCCAAGGTAATTTCATGAGCTATGTAGCGACCTGACCTCCGGTAAGAGGGATGCTAACACACACAGTACTCGAATGGATTTATAACAGAGTAGCAATCACACACTTATTACATCGAATGTCTCAAAAGAGAACTTATTACAATAAATATGGCTTAAGGCCATCTAAAATAGGATAACAACGGAAGGCTTGGAAGATAAAGTGAGTCCATCAACTCCAACGGCATAGCTGAGTGCATGACAAATGACCTAGCGCACCTTACTCTTCGTCTGAAAAGTCTGCAACATGATATGTTGTAGCCCGAAACGAGCCATCACATGGAATATGTTGGCAATATAACACAGTAGAGCAATGAAAAGATAAATGCTATCACTACATGCATATATGGCTGGTGGAGGCTCTAGGGTTATATTGTTTTGCGAAAAGCCAATTTTTCCCTACAACAAACGAATAAATTTTATTTAACTATCATGGTAGTTGAAACATGGAGAAGGTTCCTGCAACTCAATCCCAATTAGAAAGTAATTAGCAACCCAACAAATTAACTTAGAGTGATGAGATCAAATCAATAATTCAAGTACCAGATACTCAAGATGTCCATAACCGGGGACACGGATAACCATGATTAGTTTATACACTTTGCAAAGGTTTGCTCACTTTTCCCCACAAGACTCGATCTCCTCCGTTGGATTTCTTGCACTACATGGTGTTTGAGAAATGGATGACCGAGACACAGTCTTTCAGAAGCATTAACTCTAACCCTGGGTAGACAGTACCAACCTACATCCCCTACGTATGCTAGCCTACCACTGGAAGAGGTCATGCAACATACTCAACTATGCTAGAGCCCATAATAGCTTGTAGGGATGGCAGTTTTGCCCATGGGTATGGGTACCCGCAGGTACCCTACCCGAAAACAATGGGCATGGGCAAGACTTGGAGAGGTTTTGTACCCACGGGTAATGGGTATCCATACCCGCAAAATATATGGGTAGGGCATGGGTATGAAATTGCGCCCATGGATAACCCAATGGATACCCACAAACAATGTTAAATGAAACTAACTCCTATGATATGTGGAAACCGGTGCACGTAGGGTCACACATACTTGTTCGCCACTCCTCCTACGTCATATGTGTCTCCTCGAAGTGATGAGATCTTGACTTATCGTCATCGAACACCTGTCCATCTCTCCATCTAGTGATTCGCAATTCCCACTGCCGCCTCTCACAGCATAGGGGTACCACTAACCATTGCTCATACTCGCTTGATTCCTCCAAGAGGCCACCCACAGAAGCAAGCCGCGTCAATGCTATACTGCTCGCCCATCATCACTTGAATTTTAGACTCATTTCTCTACTTTTTAAAAATTTAAATGCCATAGATTGTATCCATTGGATACCCATTGGGTATAGGATACCCGATGGGTATGGGCATGGGTATCAATTTATGCCCATGGGTATTGATACGGGTGGGTATAGAAGATTTCTATGGGTATGGGTTTGGGCAGAAGAATGTCGTACCCGCCCGTACCCTACCCATTGCCATCCCTAATAGCTTGTGGCTGCACACGGAAGTTTCTAGCATGAATAATCTTATGATCCCTTTGAGCCTGAGTGGCGAACCGTAGGATGATCACACGGGTACTCCGGGATATCCTAGGACAACACTGGATTCTCCAGGTGCCCGCAAGCAATCCACCCAGATGTGTATTTAAGTAGCCACCTTAAGTTAACCATTAATTAACATCTCACATCTGTCATGGATACACTCAAACCCAATCCACGTCTACGAGCATAGCATGGCAATAAGCATAACGTAGAAATAACTCCCAAGGGATTGATAATAAAACAGGTAATAGGTTCTACCTCATCATCTACTTCGCAATAACCACAAGTTAATCACATCCTAATCATGCAATGTTTGAGGATTGTAACTAGTGCACCAAAAACTGGGTATGAAAAGAGTATGATCAATGTGTTACTTGCCTTGCTGACGATCCGCAAAACCTAGTGACTCATAGTAGCACGCTTCGCACTCCGAGAATTCTATCGCAAAAACACAATAGCATACATAATCAATCAAGCAAAGATGCACGGGTAAAACTCAACTAAGAAGATCGAATCTGAAAACTCAACTGAAAAGATTCGATTTGCAAAAAGAATCAATCGAGTCGGAGCTACGGAACTGAAACTACGGTCAAAAGAACTTCGAATTCAAATCTGCTTGAAACCAAGATTTAAATTGTCAAACCTTGTTCAAATTGATTAAACGTAAAGAGGATTTCGAAACAAAGATTATGGCGTTGGTTTCACTGGATTTGGACAAACGGTTAAAAAGTTACGAGGGTTTGAAGATCAGGGGCTAATCTGCGATAAAAATAATCGCGGATATGTCCCTAGCCGAAAATAAAATAAAAGAAAAAGACTAACGAACGAATGTTCGCTAACAGAACCAATCTAACGAAAACCGTTCACTAACAGATCTAAACGAACGAACGTTCGTTAAACAAATAAGCCGACGAAAAACCGATCTAATAAAATAAACCACAAAACTAAAAAACCGGGTTAAACAAAATAAACCGACCGGTCAACAGCGGCGGCTCCGGCGGTCGGCGCAGCAGCGGCGGCGGGGCGCGGCGATGGCGGCTGGCGGCGGCGCGGCTGGTGTGCAGCGGCGGCTAGGGTTTGGGGCGGGGCGCGGGGCAGCTGGGTGGGCTGGGGGCGGCCTCGCCTCGCAATATAAAGGCCAGGGCGGCAGTGTCCTGATCGGACACGGCCCGTTAAGGCGGTTCGCGTTTTTTTTCAACAAATTTCACCGGAAAAATCCTAATAAATAAAATAAAAAACTAAAAATGCCAAAACAAATTTTCACTGTCTAAATAAAATATTTAGAACATGATGAACATTTTCTTGGCCTAAAATGCATTTAAAAATATGCATATTTGTCTAATTCAAATTAAATTGCAATAAAATCCAAATAAAATTATTTATTTGATTTTAATATTTTTCCTCCAATATTTCTTTTATTTTGGAGAAGTCATATTATCTCCTCTCATATATTTTAATATGAAATATTTTTCGAAGAGGAAAATAATTAAAATGAAAATGATCCCCGTTTCAATATTTGAGAAAATTCAAATATGAAAATCGTGAAATCCCCAACTCTCTCCGTGGGTCCTTGAGTTGCTTAGGATTTTTAGGATCACAACCGAAATGCAAATAAAATACGATATGCATTGATGACCTTGTATAACATTCCAAATTGAAAATTTGGGATGTTACAAACCTACCCCCCTTAAGATGAATCTCGTCCTCGAGATTCAGGCTGGCTAGAAAAATAGGTGTGGGTGGTCTTTCCGTAGATCATCCTCTCGTTCCCAGGTGGCTTCATCCTCGGTATGGTCGCTCCACTTTACTTTGCAAAACTTGATAACCTTGTTGCGAGTAAGTCGGCGGGCAATCTCGACAATCTTGACTGGTTTCTCCTCATAGGTCAGATCACTATCCAACTGAATTGCCTCCAGGGGCACTGTATCTCTCAGAGGGATATCGGCCGTCTCAGCATGACACTTCTTCAACTGAGAAATGTGAAACACATCATGAACTCCTGACAATCCTTCGGGTAACTCCAACTTGTAGGACACTTCTTCCATACGTTCCAAAACTCGGTATGGTCCTACAAATCTCGGGGCTAGCTTTCCCTTGACTCCAAAACGTTTAACTCCTCGCAGAGGTGACACACGGAGATATGCTCTGTCTCTGATTTCATAGATTACTTCCTTTCGTTTCGAGTCTGCATAACTCTTCTGCCTGGACTGAGCTACCTTCAGTCTATCTCGAATCAACTTAACCTTCTCTTCTGACTCTTTAATCAAATCCGGTCCAAACAACTGACGGTCTCCAACTTCATCCCACATCAACGGTGTCCTGCACCTCCTAACATACAGGGCTTCGAAAGGTGCCATCTTCAAACTAGCCTGTCAGCTGTTGTTGTATGAGAAATCTGCGTAGGGCAAGTTATCATCCCAACTAGATCCATAATCTAGTGCACAAGCTCTCAACATGTCCTCCAGGATCTGACTGACTCTCCCGGTCTGTCCATCTGTCTACGGATGAAAGGTTGTACTGAACTCTAGCCTGGTACCCAAAGTCTGGTGCAGTTGATGCCAAAACTTTGAAGTAAACTATGTTCCTCTATCTAATACGATGGTCCTCGAACTCCGTGCATACATACGATCTTGGTCATGTATATCTTGGCCAACTTTGCACTCGTATAGGTGGTCTTCACTGGGATAAAGTGAGCTAATTTGGTCAGACGATCCACTACTTCCCAGACAGAATCATATCCCTATCGGGTCCTGGGTAATCTGGTGATAAAATCCATGCCAAGCTTGTCCCACATCCATTCCGGTATTGGCATAGGCTGCAGTAGTCCTGCTGGTTTCTGATGTTCTACCTTCACTCTCAGACATACATCACATACGGCTACATACTCGGCAATATCCTTCTTCATTCCAGTCCACCAGAAACGCTCCTTTAAATCCAAATACATCTTGGTGTTTCTGTGGTGTATCGAGTATGGCGAGTCATGAGCTTCCTGAAGTATCAACTTCCTGATCTCCGCATTATTGGGAACATATACACGGTCCTCAAACAACAAGATGTCGCGCTCATCCTCACGAAAACCTTTGGCTTTTCCTTAGCTCATCTTTTCCTTTATCTCGGCAATTTCTTTGTCATCTTTCCGAGCTTATCGAATCTTTCCTAATAATGTTGACTGAACCTCCAATGCTGCAACAAAACCCCTAGGGACTATCTCCAACTTAAGCTCCCTGAGATCTTCTGCTAACTCCCTTGGTAATCCTCCGCTTACGAGGGTATTGGCGTAACTCTTCCGGCTCAAAGCGTCTGCTAGGACATTGGCCTTGCCTGGATGATAGTGCAACTTCATATCCAAATCCTTTATGAGCTCCAACCATCTCCTTTGCCTGAGGTTCAGCTCCTTCTGTGTGAAAATGTACTTCAAACTCTTATGATCCGTGTACACATCACAACGGTTTCCAATAAGAAAATGTCTCCAGGTCTTGAGTGCATGCACCACGACTGCTAACTCCAAATCATGTGTGGCATAATTCAACTCATGCGGTTGAAGCTGACGTGAGGCATATGAAACAACTCTTCTGTCTTACATAAGTACACCTCCAAGTGCTAAAAGAGAAGCGTCACAATACACTTGGAAATCCTTACGTATATCCGGCAGGATCAGCATTCGGGATGTAACCAAATGTTTCTTTAACTCCTGGAAACTTGCCTCACGTTCATCGGTCCATTTGAATTTGGTGTCCTTCTTCAACAGCTCCGTCATAGGCTTTGCAATCTTGGAGAAATTCTCAATGAATCTTCGACAGTATCCCGCAAGTCCAAGAAAACTGCAGATCTCTCCAACTGAGGTGGGTGCCAACCACTCAGTGACTGACTGAACCTTGGTAGGATCCACTGCTATACCTTCTCCTTATATAACATATCCAAGAAATCCAACTTCCTTCAACCAAAACTCACACTTACTGAACTTAGCATACAACTAATGTTCTGTGAGCTTCTCGAGAACTAAACGCAAATGCTCCTTGTGCTCCTCTTCATTCTTTGAGTATACCAAGATATCATCAATGAACACCACGAAAAACTTATCCAAGAACTCCATGAACACCTTATTCATCATACTCATGAAATAGGCTGGGGCATTAGTCAATCCAAATGACATAACCGTATACTCATATAACCCATACCTTGTGGTGAAAGTTGTCTTGGGTATATCCTGTTCTCGGAACTTCAGCTGGTGGTAACCTGATCGTAGATCGATCATGGAGAATACTTTAGCTCCTTGCAGCTGGTCAAACAAGTCATTGATCATCGGCAGCGGATACTTGTTTTTAATTGTCACTTCATTCAATGCAAGATAATCAACAACCATTCTCAATGATCCATCTTTCTTCTCAACAAGAGCACTGGGGCTCCCCACGGCGATGAACTTCGTCTAATGTAACCTTTCTCCAATAACTCCTTAAGCTGCTTCTTGATCTCCTCCAGATCGTTTGCGGGCATCCGGTATGATCTCTTCAATATCGGTCCGGTGCCTGGCAATAACTCTATCAAAAACTCAATGTCTCGATCCGGCGGCATGCCTGGTAACTCCTCTGGAAATACATCTGGATAATCCTTCACTACCGGCACTTCCTCCTGAACAACTCCCGTGAGAGAATTTACTTGGGTCCTCCTTGGCGCATGCCTGGATACATACTTGATCTGTTTTCCCTCCGGGGTGGTCAGTAGAATTGACCTACTAGCACAGTCAATGTTTCCTCCATACTTCGATAACCAATCCATTCCTAGTATCACATCCAATCCTTGTGACTCCATAATTTTTAGGTCTGAGGGGAAAACATGGCTACCAAGGGTTAATGGTATCCGATCGCACCATCGGCTGGCCATATACTCTGCACCTGGTGAGCTTACTAACAAGGGTGTCCTAAGGGCTACGGTGGGTAACTTAAACTTGTCCACAAATCCCCTTGAAATGTATGAATGTGATGCACAAGTATCGAAAAAGAACAAGAGTGGTAAATGACTTAACCAAAAACTTACCGATAACTGCATCTGGCTGCTCTTCAACCTCCTCCACATTCACGTGGTTCACTTGTCCCCTATTGAAAGGGTTGGTCTTCTTCCCAGAGCTTCCATTGCCATTACCATTCTTTGCTTCCGCACATTCAGTGGTGTAATGTCCAGTCTTCCCGCACTTGAAACAAGTAATGTGACTTAGATCCTCCTTGGCGGGCGTTGCTGGTTAGAGCGGTTCTGATTGCTGCCTGCTCCATTCTCGTTTCCATTGTTGGGGCCACTGTGGTTATGGGAACTTCCTCCATTGTGAGTATGGCCTCCATGGTTATGGGTAAAACCTCCCGAGTTCGGGGTGAAACGAGGCTTCTGCTGAGCTCCTGAGTTGTACTTCCCTTGTCCATACTTCCTCTTGCGGCTCACAATCTGCCGCAGCTTCCCTTCAATCATAACAGCCCTGTCTACCAACTCCTGATAGTTAGCGAATGTCGCTACCATCAACTGCATACTCATCTCATCATTCAGCCCTTCCATAAACTTCTCCTGCTTCGTGGCATCGGTGGCCACATCATCTGGGGCATAACGGGCTAACTTACTGAACTCATCCATGTACTGCCCCACAGTACGGTTTCCTTGGCGCAAGTTGCGAAACTCACGCTTCTTCATGCTCATAGTCCCGGTTGAGACATGTGCAGTGCGAAACGCTTGCTAGAACTGATCCCAAGTGACATTGGCTATAGGGAAAGTGGTCGTGTAATTCTCCCACCATGCGGCTGCGGGTCCATCCAATTGATGTGCGGCAAAGTGCAACTTCTTAGCATTTGTGCAACCTGCGGTCGTCAACTCCCTTCCAATGCTGCGTAGCCAATCATCAGCAACTATTGGCTCGGTGCTACTGGAAAACACCGGCGGCTGCAACCTGAGAAAACGAGCTAAGTTGTCAACTGGAGGTGGTGGTAGAGGGTTGTTGTTGTTGTTGTTGTTGTTGTTGCCTTGGTTCAAAACTAATATCTGCATCAAGGCATTCTGCTGCTGGATCAACTGGGTGATGTCAGGTGGGAAGACAAATCTGGTGTCACGTCTCGGAGGCATCTGATGGGTTTAGAGGGGAGAGATTAGAATAGAATGAGGTCTAGTGAGAAAGCACTAACCATATGCACATGAGACAAACACAATCATATCACACCAAATCAATTCAAGCAAGGGCATACAATCGGTCTAGAACTATCATACAAAAGTTCTCGGACTACTTCCATATACATGGGGGAATACTACTATTAATATGGTGGTCATCTAGAAATTTTGATCGGTGGAAGACTCCATGATATCCGCTCCAGCTTCGTCTTCATAATCATCATCACTATCGCCGGGGTCGGAGTCGGTGTCGTCGATGATGATGTAGTCTTCAGAACGAATTTCCTTGGGTTCGTCGTCTTCTCCTCCTGGCACGGGGTCTCCCATGAATACTCCTAGCTTCCTCGTCAGATCGTCATTCTTCTCCACTAGTATTGCGATTTCCTCCTCCTATCCGTCGCGTGTAGACTTGAGTTCCTCCTCTAGCTCCATGTTCCTGGTCATCGCCTTCTTCAAATCTATCATGCCTGCGCACATCTGGTTCTCCTGTCGACGAATGTGATGGTTTAACTCCTGGATGAAACCTACAATGGACCTGTTCCTCCTGGTGCTGATCATCTCCCATTGCTCATCTCGGTGCCCATATATCTGGTAGATGATGTCCTTAAGTTCCTTGTGATAAACTTCTCTGATGCGTCCCATAGCAAAATGGGCTGCCATGCTCTTTCCTAGACTCCAGGTTGGTGCATCTAATGAAAACTCTATGGGCTCAGTAACTGGCGTGAACGTCCTTCCTGGAACTTGAACTCGAATCATCCAACACTCCTCTTCTGGTAAAGTGGCGGTGTAGGTCCCGGTGAAGCTTGGTATTCCGATATTAAGGTACCTAGTTACTTCCTTCCAGTGTCTTCCAAAAGGAGTGTCTTCATCCGGTTGTGCAAACTTGTTCCTCGAGTCCGCAATCCTAAAGAGTAGAAAATGGAGAGGAGTCAGAAATGAGTAGAGAAGAGTGACCTATGGCTCATCTTAGTGGTTGTGTCCTACATCCAGCGTGTGCTCTAATACCATCTTGTAGCGACCTGACCTCAGACGGTCAAATCTCTGTGTTCAGTGTCATCCCTGGATCGGTAATGCTAACACACACAGTACTCGAATGGATTTATAACAGAGTAGCAATCACACACTTATTACATCGAATGTCTCAAAAGAGAACTTATTACAATAAATATGGCTTAAGGCCATCCAAAAAATAGGATAACAATGGAAGGCTTGGAAGATAAAGTGAGTCCATCAACTCCAACGGCATAGCTGAGTGCATGACAAACGACCTAGCGCACATTACTCTTCGTCTGAAAAGTCTGCAACATGATATGTTGTAGCCCGAAACGGGTCAGCACATGGAATATGCTGGCAATATAACACAGTAGAGCAATTAACAGATAAATGCTATCACTACATGCATATATGGCTGGTGGAGGATCTAGGGTTATATTGTTTTGCGAAAAGCCAATTTTTTCCTACAACAAAGGAATAAATTTTATTTAACTATCATGGTGGTTGAAACATTGAGAAGGTTCCTCCAACTCAATCCCAATTAGAAAGTAATTAGCAACCCAAAAAATTAACTTAGAGTGATGAGATCAAATCAATAATTCAAGTACTAGATACTCAAGACACTACAAAAAAAGACACATCCGTGGCATTTTGGGCCGAACGATTTTTTTTTCTGTCATACTTATGACACTTCTTGTCAGGACCCCGATTCCAAGTCACATCGATCTAGCCGGTAACACCTCATATCACTTTGCGGCCTCACGCACGGTATTCCACGGGTGTCGCCTTACCATGGCCCGGGACCGTTTGCGTCTTTTGGCTCACGTATATGATAGTGTCGCTAGCATCCATATGACAGAGAACCCGGGCCGACATGACTAGTCGTGAACCCAAAGTGGCACTAACTTACGGGGAAAGGCATACATGAATCAACATCGAGCATGCCAGCAGCAGCGTGCGAATCCGGGCTGTAGCACTGGGCTAACAGGACTCCGGTGAACCGGGCTGTAGCAGGCTAGGCAGGACTCCGGATGTCACCGCGTGACATTTCCCCGAAGGGACAGACATAGGAACGAAGTGAATCACATGCCGGCCAGTCAAGTGTTCCGGAGCAAACGATGTGTGCAGGGTTCCCAAGCCCACCTCGATGGATGGATCTACGCTTGGTACACCGTGCCATGGTGCCTAGTCTGTCCCAAGCCCACCTGTACCGGGTACCACTTGGTAGACTACTAACACAACCTACAAACACCAGAAACTAGTTGCAACTCCTGGACAGAGATCAAGTCGATTAATAAGTCGAGAGGGGCACTTAAGCATTCCAATGTGTGGTAGTAACTGTTCATGGATCACAAACACTGAACTCAGTTCCTGAGGACGGCTGCAATGAGACAACCCACCATGTACTCCTACATGGCCTCTCACCGCTACCTTTACCAAATCGTGTTCACACACTTAGCTCTCAACAGTAGGACATTACAATTCATCCCCGATGAATCAGACCTGACACAACTCTAAGCAATAGCAGGCATGACAAACAGACATGAATGAGTAGACACATCAGGGCTCAAACAACTCCTACTCATGCTAGTCGGTTTCATCTATTTACTGTGGCAATGACAAGTCATGCAGAGGAAAGGGGTTCAACTACTGCAGCATGTAACGGTTGAATCGTTGTTGTCCTAATGCAGTAAAGGAGAGCAGAAGCGAGAGAGTGGGTTTGTATCAGAATGAACAAGGGGGTTTTGCTTGCCTGGCACTTCTGAAGATAGCATTGAGTCTTCATTAGTGTCAACGATCACAACGCCGGAACATCGTCTACCGAGGGGCGACAAATACCGGCAACAGAGAAGAAATACAATCAATGCAATGCACAATATGATGCATGATCATGACATGGCAATATGAATGTGTTTTGGGCTAATGCAAGCTAGAACAGATTGAGATGAGTCCATTTGAACCAAAGATTCAAATGCAAACCCATTTTATAGAGTCATATAAGTGCATTATCTTGTTTCATCTAAACAGCATGTTTAGGTTGCTCTAACATGCATGAAACCAGTACAGATGGATAGATCGGATTTTTCTTATCATTTTTCATATATAATTTGTTTCATTTGGAGTTATGGTTGAATTTCTATGAATTTTTGAAGTTGTAGTATTTTCTGGAATTTCCTGTATAAGAATAATTCCAGTCATTAAATTACTGCATCAGCACTACGTCAGGATGATGTCAGCAAGTCAACAGCGGCTGGTCCAGGTCAAACCTGACCAGTGGAGCCCACTGGTCAGTGACTCAGCTAAGTAACCGAGTTAGTTAGTGCTAATCTAACCCTAACTAGGTTGTTAGCAGGGCGGGGCCCACATGTCAGTGAGTTAGTGGCTAACTAAATTTAATTAGCGTCTAACTAAAATCTAAACTAATCTAACAGGGGTGGCCCCACCTGTCATTGACAGTGGGGGGTCAAATCCTCGGTCAACCGGGGCTAATCCACCGGCGACTCGACGCCGGCGAGGCCAGACGCGGCGGGGAGGTGCGGGATTCCTCCTCCGGCGACCAAATGGCCGGCGGAGGGCATCTACGTGATGCAGACGAACTCGCACATCGAGTGGTGGTGGCGGTTGGGCCTGGGGTGGCCGGGGTTGTCGCCGGCGTTGTCCTTGGCGGTCGCCGGAGCTCGGGGTCGACGCTACGGTGGCCGGGGAGGCTCATGCGGGGCACCTACGTGCTCTACATGGCGCGGGAAGGAAGTTGAGCACAACGGACGGACCGCTAGGTGGCCGGAAGCTCGTCGGCGGCGGGCACAGGCGGCGGCGCGTGTGGGCGAGCAAGGTGCGGCGGCTACGGTGCACGAGAGCGAGAACAGAGAGGGGGAAATGGTTCGGTGGCTCACGGTGGTTGCAGCAGGCGTCGAAGCGGGCTCGGGGAAGGCCGGACGGCAAGGATTCGACGATGGGGATCCGCGGCGGCCGACGATGAAGAAGAGGTCGGGGACAGCGTTTTGAGGCGTCTGGCGTCGAGTGGGTAGACGGGGAGGACGAGGGCGTCGAGGCGGAGGCCATGGACACATCGGCGAGGCGAGCGGGGGCCTGTGGCCGTGTCTATGGCGAGCGGTGGTAACGGCGGCGCTCGGGTATGTTCGCGAGAGAGCCTGGGAAGGGGATGGGTCGAAGAGGTGAGCGAGGGGGTTCCAGGGGGGGTGCGTGGCATCTCCAGCCAGCTCCAAGCGGTCGGCGGCAAGCAGGAGGAGGCGTGGCGAGCTCGGCGGTGTCGCGATGTCCCTCCTCTGCCTACTGGCAGAGGTAGGCGATGACTGGCACCAGGCCAGTGGGCTGGGCCGTGCTGGGCCAGGCCAGGTAAGCGCCAGGTAAGACTCCTTTTTCATTTCTGTTTTCTATTTTCTTTTTCTGTTATTTGTTTTGATTTAGTTTTATGCACTAAACCATTTTGCTTTCTTCCGATAATTTTGCAGGGACTAAAAGGATTATCCCAAAGCCCCTCACAATTTCTCAGAATTATTGGACACATATTCGATATATAGCAAATATAAATCCAATGCAAATAGTTGTTGCATTAGCTTCGAATGCCCAAAATAAATATTTATGAGCTCCTAAAAATATTGGTTTGAATTTTAATTCTGGCCAATATTTTCATAGAGAAACATGAACATTTTCTTGGACCTATTTGAAGCAATTTTTATCTTGGTCTTTTTCAGAAATGATTTCTGAGGCTTTCACATGTCCCCATTTCAAATTCATTGAAATTTAAACATGATGCACACATGACTAGACAGCCTAGAGCAAACCAGAACTAGGGATGCGACACTTCTATGACGATAATTGTGACAAAACCCCGTATCATCATCGATGTGGTGGGGTCCTACTTCTATGACAAAAAATCATGACAGAAAATGGGCTTTTCGTCCTGGGCGGGCTGGAGACGCAACTCCATGACATTCTTTGGGCCGTCTAGACGAAAAAAAACCGTGGTATAAGCGAGGGTGAGGAAAATATCAGGGTGTTCCCAGTTACGGTGGGTGGTCGGGGCCGAGCGATGCGCGTTTCTCTCGTACACGTACGCGCGTGGGTGCGAGGCGTTGGGATCTTACTGAACCCAAGCGAGGCGTTGGGCTCTAACTGAACCCGAGTGATTGCACTGCAGGCTACGCGTTACTGAACCCGAGCAATCGATCAATGGCTGTTAACTGAACCCGATCGAGGGATTCCTTCGCTACTGCTGCTAACTGAAGCCGATCGATGCTGCCTCTGGATGAACAGTGAGCATTGCTGGTGGGTTTGGATGAACTGTTCCCGGTGGGGGTGGATGAACAGGACCCCGTGGTGTTGCCTCTGGGATGAACAGTGAGCGTTGCTGGGGGGTTTGGATGAACAGTTCCCGGTGGGGTTGGATGAACAGGACCCCGTGTTGTTGCCTCTGGATGAACAGGACCCCGATCGATCGAGCCGGTTGGGGCTGGATGAACAGGACCCCGTGGAGGACTGGATGAACAGGACCACCCCGTGGAGGGCTGGATGAACAGTAGATGGTGGAGGGCTGGATGAACAGTAGCCCATGGAGGGGTGGTTGAATAGGAGCCCGTGGAGAGGGGTGGTTGAACAGTAGCCAGTGGAGTAGCGCGCGGTGGAGGCTGGATGAACAGGAGCCCGTGGATGAAGAATCGCAGGTGGAGGCTAGAGGAGGACGATGGTGGATGAACAGTAGCCCGTGGAGGCTGGACGGGGTCGAGGGTGCAGATGAACAGTATCCCGTGGAGTCCCGTTTTGCGGTACGCCACACCCCTCCCGATGAACAGGACCCCCATTTCGACCGTAGCGCTCCAACACAAGTCCGTTTCCTCCGTTTTGTGGTACGCCACACCCCTCCCGATCAACAGGACCCCCGTTTCGACCGAAGGAGGTCCGTTTCCTCCGTTTTGCGGTACGCCAGACCCCTCCCGATGAACAGGATCCCGTTTCGACCGTGGTCGGTCGAACACAAGGCCATTTCCTCCATTCTCCGGTACGCCAGGCCTCGTTTCCATCGGCTGCTCCGTCCAAGCCGATTGGCTCCCACGCGTTCTGTTGCCTCCCGATGAACACGACGCATTCCGTTGCCTCCCCATGAACACGACGACGACGCAGTTTCTCCGTTCCGACCCAGCCATGTACACGAGCCCCGGCCGTACATATGCGCGAGTTGGCGTGCGAGACCCCGCCTGTATGTACGTACGTGGTTGTATTTTCTTTCTTGCACACTGGCCGCTGTACGTACGTGTACATGCTACATGCGCGCCTCTACTATGACACGTGCGCGCTATACATCGACCAGTATGTACGTACACGTTCGCGACCAGAATGACAACGCTACATATGCTTCGACTAGGTGGGTCCCGACTGTCAGGCACTTCCTTGCATGCAAAGATATAGCTGGTGGGTCCCAGCAGTCATGGGGCGAATCTTTTTTTTCGGACGCACTTCCTTGCGTGCGAAGATGTAGTAGGTGGGTCCCAGCAGTCAGGGGGAAACGTTTTTTCACGAAATACGGTGGACCGTCCGGTGGGTCCCCGCTGTTAGGTGGAGGAATAATTATTTTGCGAGTAATAAGGAGGCACTTCCTTGCGGCTGTCGTGGTCCCAGCTGTTAGCCTCTCCACATACAGTACTCTTCCGATGGAAGTCGGTTGTTGACCACATTTACCACACCGTGCCGAGAGCACCAAGGCGGTGGACGATGGAGAGGCCTAGGAAGGGGACAACACGGAGCCGGGGAAGACGCGACAGTTGATGCCCACGCAGAGACGAGTACGAGGGTTCACTGGTTCGGCTGCGGTGTGAGGCTGCCGTCGCCGCAGAATAACAGGGGGTGTGGGTGATTGGAGGGATGGCCTGGGAAGCGGTGGGAGTAGTATGGGGGTGGTGAGGCCTCCGCGGCAGCACAGCCGGCCACGGGAGGCAGGAGCAGGCGGCACGATCGGTGCTGCTTTGGGCGGCTGGAGCAAGAAGACCAGAGGTTGAAGAAGCACTAAGGCCGTTGGATGGACATCGTACGGTCACTGGAGCTAGAATCGTTCATATTGACTAAGTTGACAAAGCCCTCCATCCCCGTCAACTTAGTAGGCCTACAAGTCAGCCTCTCACTGTGGTGGGTCCCCGCGCCCGCCAACCATAGAAGGGATCCCAGTGATTCCATAGGTTTCGTTTCCACCGACATCGCCCAACTGGAAGGGGGTATTCATTTTTTGTGCGCAATAAGGAGGCACTTCCTTGCGTGCGAAGATATAGTTGGTTGGTCCGACCTGTCAGCGGAGGGAACGTTTTTTCATGAAATACAGAGGCCCTTCCGCCAGGTCCAAGATGTTAGGTGGAGGAATCATTATTTTGCGCGTAATAAGGAGGCATTTCCTTGTATGCGGCCGTGGACCCAGCTGTCAGCCTCCCCACGTACAGTCAGCTTCCGATGGATGTCGTTCGTTGACCACGCACGCCACGCCAAGAGCACCAGGGCGGTGGACGACGGCGAGGCCTACAAAGGGAATGACACGGAGCCGGGGAAGACACGACAGTGGCTACCCACGCGGTGGAGAGTACAAGGGTTGACTGGTTCGCCTGCCGTCGCCGGAAAATAACAGGAGGTGTGGGTGAGTAGAGGGATAGACAGGCCAGGGATGCGAGTATATGATGGGGTCGTGTGGCCTGCCCAGCAGCACAGCCGGCCACGGGAGGCAGGAGCAGGCGGTTTCGACGGCGCTGGTTTGGGCGGCTGGGGCAGGAAGATCAGAGACTGAAGAAGCACGATTGCCGTTAGATTGACATCTAACGGTCTGAAGCTGGTAGAGTCGATTGTTGACTAAGTTTCTTTTTTGATAAACCTTGTGTACGCATGAACTTAGTAGGCCCACAAGTCAGCCTCCAAATCTGTGGCAGACAACATAGAGCCCATTTGCTATTTTTTAATAATTTGCAGCCCATTTGCTAATTCTTAAGTAATTTATTACAGCCCATTTTCTGCCCAGGACCACGGTCAAAAAGTACAGCCTTATTTTGCATATTTCGGTGGATTCCGAACTCTTGTGATCCCAAAATGATAAACATTTTTTAAGAACTTATTGATTTGCCAAAAAAATTGTTTTCTTTTTGTAAGCAAATAAGACGTGGGACAATTGAGTTGGTTTAAGGGAAAACCAGTGGTACAAAATCAGCGCTGGGTGGGAAAACAACAACAAAAATAAGGATGTAAATATGAAAAGGGAATTTTATGTATTTTCCATATAATGATACGTGTATATGAACTAGTAAAACTATAGGTAGAGATTAGAAAATGGATGTAGGACATGCGTTTCAAGAGGAAAATAGAACTGGGCTGTGTGTTTGATTCAGTAAAAAAACTGCCTGCGGATGTTGTAAGACAAAATATAACTAACGCTGGCGGGCCAGAGGCCAGTAGATACCTGCTGGATCTTTGTGCCCCGTTGTAGTCATGGGCTGGGCCTGTTAAAAACAAAACCAAGCCTGGGCAGTCTACAGCCCAGTTGAAACTTGCTCGACCTAAAAAAACAACATACGTGCTCAATAAACGAGAGAATTCTGCAAGTACAGACTGATAACTGGGATGCAGCAGGGATATTGTTTTTTCATCGTGATAATAAGAGCATGAACTTGTTTCAAAAAATTTGGAGAACTGGGAATTCGAACGGCAGGTGTGTATGCTACCCATCAAATAAAAATCAGGTGCCTGAAAATTTGTTTCGAAACAAATGATTCAGCTTTATATCCACGTCGACCCTCGGCATGATGGTTGGAAGAAAATGCCAAGTTCATGCCAAAAGATCGTTAACAACAATACCAACCTGCGGACGACAAGGTAGTACAAGTTCCAATACCAAACTAACTTATAATCTTTTTACTCCTGGCCCTAGTGTTCGTCTGGTAGAAAATCTTGCAGAGGACCAGCTCCCGCTCCTTCTCTTGCTCCAGGTCCCTGAGGTGGTACTGGTACATCACCCAGTTGGTCCTCTGTTGGTCGAAGTTGTTGTTGGTGTGCAGCACCAAAACCTTTTTGCTGCCCGTCTGCCGGCCATTGACCATCACCGGCAAGGTATTGCCGGTGTTGTGCCACATCGCTTGCATGCTGCACTCCGACTGTATCTTGTGACGCGTCCACGTGCCCCTTTTGAATGCCCTGAAATTGCGCTGGAAGAAATGCTTGCTTAGGCCACTCAGTGTGATACCTGCAGTATTGTCGAATACATGTTTTAGTGTACGTAGTTGGCATTTTCATAACATCTTTGGCATGTTGCAGTCACTTGTGTCACTTTTTATTAACTATCAAATTGTAATTGCTTCACCAGGCTGCGTCTAAAAAGAAAAATAGAGCTATAAACAAAGGAATATGTTTGTGCAAGTAGACGGCCGATCGGTGTCTTACCTGGAAGTTTCTCAGGATGGGTGTAGCATATGTCGTGCTCGCTGTCAATGGTTAGTATGAACAAATCGATGAGAGGGTGAGATCTCGCGCTGTCAGCACTCAGTTTGGCCTCAAGGTGCTCGGTCAGCTCCTGATCTGTGGGATCAAACTTGACGCCAGCCGGCAGCACCGGCCAATCCTTCTTCGACTTGCATGGGTTAATTCCAATTATATGGTACTCAATGTATGATCAATCGACTATTTTAAGTGAATGATGAAAGATTTCGACAGATAAGTGGTACTCCAAATCTGAAGTCCATAATACCCGGACACGCCGCCGGGATTCTTGTGTCACCTCACGCGTAGCATGTTGTCACGTCAATTCAATGTGTGGACATGATGAATAATTTGACCGACGTATACTAGTACTGCTACTGTACTACTTACTAGTCGTATTTATTGTCACATTTTAACCATAGGTTTAACTAACAAGTACACACTTGAAGCCTAAGTGATATATATATATATAGGTATGCTAAAATAAGCCTGAGCGCATAAGAGTTATTCTGCGCGCTGCCTATCGAGCGCGCCCCTCTATGGTTAAACCCATCCCTACCTAATTGAACTAGCCCGAGCAGTTTCTGTGCGGGCATACCCACTTCGTTTTAAGATTGATGGTAACGTTGGGTCCAATCCTAGTAATACTAAAGTGATGCATTATTAGCATGGACGTTCCCATGGATGGTAACGCTGAGTCCGATCCTATTAATACTAAAGTGATGCATTACTAGCGTGGACGTTACATGCACGGGAATGACAAATCAAGCCTTTGAGGTAAAACGATTACTAAGTACGACCAGATCTGCACCAATACTCCTCGCTCCCAAGCCTCCAGATCTGCACCAATCCTCCTCCAAGTCAGCCATCGATGGCTCCCAGCAAGGCAAAGGCCACCCTTCCGCCCTCCTGGTATGAGCCGGCCCTGAGCACGCCTAGTGTCTCGGAGAAGAACCTCGCCGCCACACTCCTAATGATGGTGGAGGGCAGCGACAAGAAGAGGAACACCGCGCTCCGGGTTGGCTCCGCTGAGCCGGAGGCCTCGGGTAGCACCTTCTATCCCTTCTTCATGATCAGCGTTGTCGCGGGGTTGGTTCCTCCCTTCTCTGATTTCTTCTACTCCGTCCTCAGCCATTACAAGCTGCATGCCCTTGATCTTCATCCCAACTCTGTCCTCCTTCTGCCGATCTTCGCCTTCTACTATGAGGCATACGTCGGGGAGATGTCGTCCGTGGCTCTACTGTGCCACTTCTTCTATATCCGGATCAAGGACGACCATTGCTTGGGGTGCGCCAACTTCGTTGCGGCCAACAAGACCAACGCGATCTCGAAGGCCGGGAAGAAGGCCGAGGGCTTCAGGAGCAAGTGGGTCCTGATGGATGCCAAGTGCTCCCACCCTCAGCTAGTGCTACCGACGGGGATGCCCACGTCTCACGACGGGTGGTTCCGCGCGAAGCTCACCGACCCCCGGGCGGAGCAGGTGCTGGAGAGGATGACCGCCGACCTGAAGCCTAATGACCCAAAGGCGGCGACGCTGACGGGGGCCATTATTATCAAGAGCAAGACGAAGGAAAGCTATCAAGACACTGCGGCGCGCGCCAGCCTTTTGTCAGTCAGGCAGTTGCCGAGGCAGCGTGGGGAAGCGGAGACGCCCACGTCCCGTCAATCTCCACGCGTCAATCAAGGCCGCAGGCGTTTGGGGCCCGTGGCGCTCCGCACTTGCCCCTTGGCTTTGCCTCGAAGCCAAGTCCGAGCGTGCCTTGGGCCCAGGGGCTACTGTCGCCGTTCTAGGAACGGGCGTCCCCAGACTTGCCTGCCTGCGGCCCACGACATGGCTCCACTAGCGGCCTGGTAGGACCCATCTTCATCAGCAAACACTCAAGACCCTCACGAGGGGCCAAGCCACGCGAGGCGGACGATGCAAGACCTCCTCAGGGGCAGCCTCACTAGGCTGGCTCGCGACGAGCGGAGAGATCAAGGCGAGGGGCACCTCGTGAGGTTTCCGTGACGTGAGCCGTGACGACCAAGGCCAAGCGGGCGCCAGGCGGGCCCAGAGTAGTAGTTGCCTCTTTGGTGCTAAAGGGGCAGGTGCAGGCGAGGAGTCCCGAGGCATCAGGCAAAGGTTTCCATATCGGTGCAACGAGACCAAGACCAACAGGATGGCAGGACGAAGGTCATCGCGGAGCCCACGACGGCGTCACCACCAGAGCCTTTGGCAGGCGAAGACCACCTTTTGTCAGGACAACTTGTACTAGATGTCCCCCCTGCAAATTGGCCGTTGTGGGATCACTTCCCGCCTAACATTTGGGAAGAGGACCAGGGCCTCT
The DNA here is from genome assembly GCF_018294505.1 of Triticum aestivum. Taxonomy (NCBI): domain Eukaryota; kingdom Viridiplantae; phylum Streptophyta; class Magnoliopsida; order Poales; family Poaceae; genus Triticum; species Triticum aestivum. The sequence goes on from NC_057811.1 coordinate 253,200,265, forward strand.
ATAAATAGGACTAGCCACCACCATAGGGGGCAACTGATCTTGGATTAGATCCATTCCATCCTAACACGCACAAGCTCACCGAGCGCAAGAACACCTCTCCTCAGGAGGTTGTTCTTCCCTTGTACTTGTTCATCCCCAGCCTACAAGGCAATCCACCACACCACACTAGAGTAGGGTATTATACCACATCGGTGGCCCAAACCAGTATAAACTCTTGTGTCCCTTGTTCCTCGGGTTCGGCGAGCTAGGCTTTGAGATCGTGGCGAGAGCGTGAGCTAGGGGGAGAGAGATCTTTGTGCGCACCCCAGTGTTCGAACCTCAAGGGTTTTGCCGGAACCCATAATCCGATAGCGACCCTTCTCCCAGATTCAACGCCGGCGCCGGCCCTCTCCTGCAGCCATGGCCCCGCGGTCGAAGAAGACGGGGAAAGCCTGCGCTCCGGCTGAATCCCAACCGGTCTTGGAGCCTGCTCTTGAGCGGTCGACGGTGGACAATCAAGAGGGGTTGGCCAAGGTCTGTCCGGCCATTGCCGCCGATTCCAATGAGTGGAAGGTGTAGGATCTAAAGTATGCCTAGAGGGGGGTGATTAGACTACTTGACCAAATAAAAATCTAGCCTTTCCAATTTTAAGGCTTGGTAGTTTTAGCAACTTTGCACAAGTCAAGCAATCAACCTACACATGCAATTCTATGAGTATAGCAGCGGAATGTAAGACAATTGCACATGAGGGTAAAGGGAGGAGTTTGAGGGAGCAAACAAAATGTAGACACGGAGATTTTTTATCTGTGGTTCCGATAGGTGGTGCTATCGTACATCCACGTTGATGGAGACTTCAACCCACAAAGGGTAACGGTTACGCGAGTCCACGAAGGGCTCCACCCACGAAGGGTCCATGAAGAAGAAACCTTGTCTATCCCACCATGGTCGTCGCCCACGAAGGACTTGCCTCACTAGGGTTGATCTTCATGAAGTAGGCGATCTCCTTGCCCGTACAAACTCCTTGGTTCAACTCCACAATCTTGACGGAGGCTCCCAAGTGACACCTAACCAAACTAGGAGACACCACTCTCCAAAAGGTAATAGATGGTGTGTTGATGATGAACTCCTTGCTCTTATGCTTCAAAGTGATAATCTCCCCAACACTCAACTCTCTCTCATAGGATTGGATTTGGTGGAAAGATGATTTGAGTGGAAAGAAACTTGGGGAAGGCTAGAGATCAAGATTTATGTGGTTGGAACGGAATATCTTGACCTCAACACAAGAGGGGTATATATAGCCTCCACACAAAATCTAACTTCTACACACAAATCAGCAAAGTCGGTGGGACCGAATAATTAAACTCGGTCAGACCGATTTAGTTCAAAATGTGAACGTTAGGGTTTTTGGTGGGACCGACATGTCAACTCGGTGGGACCGATTTCACTAGGGTTAGGGCATAAAGTAATCTCGGTCAGACCGATTACACAAAGTCGGTGAGACCGATTTTGGTAACAGGCTAACAGAGAGTTGGTCAGGCAAACTCGGTGGGACCGATTCGCTCATCTCGGTTGGACCAAAACGTTACGAAGGGGAAACGGAGAGTTTGCATTGCAAACTCGGTGGGACCGATCGCTCATCTCGGTTGGACCGAAACGTTACGAAGGGAAACAAAGAGTTTGCAATCCCATCTCGGTTAGACCGAGATCCCTATCGGTGAAACCGAAAGTGACTAGGGTATGTGGCAGTGGCTATGTCAACTGAACTCGGTGGCGCCGGATAGAAAGTTTCGGTGGGGCCGAGTTTGACTTTTGGTTTGGGACATGTGTGGATGTGAGAAAGTGGTTGAGGGTTTTGGAGCATATGACTAAGCATTTTGAGCAAGAAACCCATTAAGCAACACCTCATCCCCTTTTAGTAGTATTGGCTTTTCCTATGGACTCAATGTGATCTTGGATCACTAAAAGTAAAATGTAGAATCTTGAGCTTTAGAGCTTGAGCCAATCTTTTGTCCTTAGCATTTTGAGGGGTCCACATTTCTAATCCATGCCATGCCAATCATTGAACTTTCCTGAAATATTTATCTTGAAATAGCATTAGCTCAATGAGCTATTTGTTAATAATTACCAAAACCACCCAGGGATAGTTGCACTTTCAGTCTCCCCCTTTTTGGTAATTGATGACAACATATATATCAAAGCGTCGACAAATGATAATAAGATTGAAGTACATCATCGCTTTGAGATGTGATAAGCAAGAGCTCCCCCTAAATTTGTGCATTATTTAAGATTTGCTTTTGAATGCAAATGCACAATCGATTAGGACCATGGGTTACTCTTCCATGTCACATACATCTTGGTGGAGCGCTCAAAATGATATAAATTAAAAGCATGCACTCATCACCAAGAAAAGTGAATGATCATATATGGATATAAAGGATAGTATCATCCAAGCAAGCATTAAAGTAGCATATGATCAAACACATGATCATACAAGTATCTCACACAAGGACATAAAGTATAAACCAAGCACACAATAAAGCTCAACCAAAAGCAAGAGAGATAAAAGACAAAACACTCTCTCTCGAAGCCTATGATCTATACATATTTCTCCCCCTTTGGCAACAAGTTACCAAAAAGTTCGAAAATGCATAGTGCTATGCGTCTCTCAGGCTTGGTCTTCGGGAGGTGGTGTAGAGAGAACTCCAAGGATGAAGGCATCAGTTGATGTTGTTGGAGATGGTGGAGTGGCTGTTGGAGGTGGCACTGAAGCTGTGGCTGCTGGTGCTGATGTGGTGGCTCTAGTGTCAGCCATGGGTACTGCAGCAGACCTCTGACCTGTAGGCACTCGCTGAAAAGCATCAGTAGTTGCCTTCCCTTTCCTCTCTTCTGCTTCCTCCCGGAGCTGCTCAACTGTTGTTTGGATCTCAGTTACCTTCAGATCAAGATCATAAAATTTTGTCTCTATGATCCTCTCCAAACTCTCCTGATTCTCAGTCAGGGTGGCCAATCCCTTCTCAATCCTCAAAGTAGCTTGAATCAGATATCCAAGCTGGTCTTGTTTGCTCTTCAGGAAAACTTGAGATGCTTCCTCAACACTAGGCATCTTGGCAGCTTTCTCTGCTTTAGCTTTTGCTCTCTTCTCCTGTGCTTGAGCTGATGAAGGTTCATTCTCATTCATGACAACTTCATTATCTTCAAACTCAGGGAGCAAGGGTAATTGCTCTTTGTCCAACAAGTATATTTATGTGCCCATCTTAGCATTGATGAGCTCCTGAATATGTGGACCATACCCACAACTCCTCTTTTGATCAGCAGCTGTCCTCTTGATTGTCTACACAATCAGGCTCATGACTTTAAACTTTTGAGGGACATCAAAAATTTGCAACATATTGATGGAATGTCCTCTGATCATCTTGTGATCTCCTGACTTTGGCAGCAATGTGTGCCTTAGAATGGTGTTGATGGTAGGCAAACCAGACAACAAATAATGTACAGACCCAAGCTTGTGTGTCTCCAAAGCTTTATCAGGGATCTCTTTGTACATGTTAGCCATAGTGTTGTGGTCTTTCTTCTTCGTTGCATACACATCTAAGTCATCTTCATGTTCCTCTCGGGCATTGATCAGCCTGGCCCATTCTTCAACAGTGGATTGGTACCTAGTACCTTCAGACATCCAAATGATCTTCCAATCTGGGTAAAAGTGAGCAGTGGAGTAAAAATGCATGATCAACTCATAATTCCATTTTGTTAGCTTCTGCCCAACAAATTTGTCAACTCCACATGCTTTGAAGCTGTCATAAACTCCTGGGAAGTGATCTTCATTCTCCTTGATGTATTCCCAATCAACCCATCTCATGTCACCGAAAATTGGCTTCTTGTCAAGCAGAATGGTCTGATAAAAGTCTTGTTGTTCCTTTGTATGAAACCTGTAGTCAACTGCAGTCCTCCTCCTCACAGCCTAGGGATTAGACTATCTCCACAATCTCAGTCCAGCATCCTTTCTGATATGCATGTCCTCAACCACTGGAATGAGCATCATTGTGGTCTGGAATCTTGGGTTTCAGCTTTCTCAAAACAAGAGACTCTTCATCCTCTTCTTCATCTTGAGGCACCAGGGGCTTGTTCTTCTCTCCTGCAGGAATACTTCTAGTGTTCCTCTTAGGCTTTGGGGGCTTCTGAGCTTGAGCTTTGGGAGCAGTCTTGGGATTTGATGGAGCACCGCCTGACTTGATTGCATCTCCCATAAGCTTCTGAGCTTTGGGTGCTGGAGCATCCTCTTCTTCTTCTTCTTCTTCATCAGAAGAATGCTTCTCAAATTCAGACATGGGGTCTACCTTCTTGCACCATCTTCCCCTTTTTCTCTCCTTGTTTTTCTTTTCCTCAGCAGCATCTTCTCCTCCAGATGACTTGGAGGGTACCTGAGTGGATGCCCTAGCTTTAGACATTGGGACTCTTCTGGCAGGTGCCTTCTTGTTCAAGCCTGGCTTAGTTGCAGCAGGTGTGCCATACTCGTTCTTCAGCACTTTGTTCCTTGAGGTGGCTTCATCCTCAACAGCCACATAGTCTTCATCCTCAGAGTCTGAGGTTCTCTTCTTACTTGTGCTAGTGGCTGCCTTGGGCAAGTTACTTGGTGTGCTTCCACTGCCCTCATCATAGCTGCTTGAGGGATTTGAACCCTCATTTAGTTGCACTTGTTCCTCAGATCTATTCTGACTGTCACTCGGGTCAGACATCTTGGCAAACACACTTACAGCAGACCCTGTGAATAGATGTAGATGAGGTAGAGTGGATGAGCATCACAAAGTGCCGAGTTTTTGTAAAACATATGACTTAAAAACTTAGTTTTAGTTCTCCACAGAAAGCATTTTGGAGCTACCGATTTGATAAACTCAGTGATACCGAAGCAATTTTTGGAGCCTAAACATGTGAACTCGGTAAGACCGAGTCACAGTTTGGTGGCACCAAGACTGCTAGGGTTTCACAGAGAATTGAACTCGGTCACACCAATGTGCAATTTTCGGTCAGACCGAAAATGCATGTGCTATGGCCTAAGCCAAATCGGTGAGACCGATTTCTATAACTCGGTCGGTCCGAGATGAGTTCGGTGGAGACCTAACCGTAAATTTTCAAATCAAATCTAACCTAAGGGATGATTTCAGTGGATAGATTGTTTGCATACGTGGTAAAGATCATGGCAAAGCAATGTGCTATGAATCAGAGTTAAAGGAATAGCACACCAAGTCGAACCCATACCCTAGTTCGGCGGAGGATCACTACAGCAACAACGGCGGAGCATATTTCCGTTGATGGCGATGGAAACCAGCAGCGGGAGGTCGCTGGCGGCGAGGAGACGATCCAGAGACCCGAGGAGGAAGAGCAGGAGACAGGCGTGGGCGAAAGGTTTTGGAGGAATTTCCAAAATTCAACCCGTCGGTATATATATCCCGACCCTGTCGGTGTGACCCAATGGAACAACTCGGTGGCACCGAGATGCAGAATCGCAAGCGGTTACTGCAACTTGGTGTGACCGAAAGGTTCAAATCGGTTGCACCGAGATAGAAAACTGAGATCAACTTAGTGAACTCGGTGTGACCGAAGTGGATGACTCGGTCATACCGAAATGCACAAAGAGGTTTTGGAAGTTTTAGTCTATGACGAATCGGGGACTCCGAGTGCTCCTCACACAGAGTGGTTCAAATCTGACTTGATCAAATTTTGTGATGTAGCATGAATAGATTTTGAGACGAGAAAAGCATAGATAGCTAGAAGGAGTCCTTAGGCATCCTTGTCCATCCATTTGGCAAAAGAGAAAAAGCCAAACAATCAAAGAAACAAATGGATGTCCTCGAATGATTAAAATATGCAATCAACATGCTCACACAATAAAATGGCAAATGAAATATGTGATAAAGCATGCACAAACACTCTAGCATCTATCAAGCAATTGGCGATGACTAGGTCATCTATATATGAGTATATTGACCTAGGAGTCAAATGAGAACATTTGATCATAGGTCATACTCATTGTTTAAGCACAAGTGGGGTTGCCACTTTTACATAAAGCATTGTTGTGTTCACAATATTAGAGTTGCTTTAGCTCAATTGATTAGAGTAAAGCTCCCTCTAGATGTGATATCCCCCCTAAGAGGGATGAACTAACCTTGGGTTTTGTCGATGATGACTTCATGTAGGTGTTGAAGATGTGGACGCTCAATGTTGATGTAGATCATTTGGAGCAATCCATTTGAGTGAGTTGCACTTTCAATACCTACACGGGTTAGTCCCACAAGGAACAAACAAGGATATCCATAGACATAGAGTGATGTACACACAAGATGATGTCCATGAAAGCATTAGGTTACCTTGTCCCATGTCTTACCAACAAGAGGGTTTGTGACTCCTTGAACTAGTGCATGATTTGGAGGTTGTTTGCACTTGTCCTTGCCAAAATGATATGAGTGAAATATGTTGGCGGAGTCACCCTCAAGAACTCTCTAGTCCTTCTTCTTCGGTATCCACACCATCTTGATGGGAATCCTTGGAGTTGTGGTTGTACTTGATGAAGTAGAACTTGATGTAGTCTTGGGAACCCACTTGACCAAGGCCTTGGGAGCTTCTTCAAATGCATCAATCTCCTCTTAAAGCTTATCCTTGCCTTTTTGCTTGTGGTCTTGTGGTTGAAGATCATCTTGAGCTTGTGTTCCTTGGAAGGAAGTAGGATCATACTTCTCTTGTTGAGGAACAAACTTTGTCTTGGGGTATTGATCTTCTTCCCACTCAACTCCATTGGCATTGAACTTTCGTTCTTGATTCTTCCGGTGTCTTCCTTGCTTGCGTACAATTTCCTCAAATTGCTTACTTCCGGCAAGGCTCTTGTAAACACCTTTCTCTATAGTTCCCTTCAATAAGCTATTTTCTTGCTCAAGTGTAACTTGGCTAAGAGAATCATTAGTGGAATCAAGAGAGCTACTAGAAGCAACAATATTTGATTTAGCATGATTATTGTTACTACTAGATGAAGACTCTTTCTTACTCTTGTTGCTAGATTTTACTGGCATGTAAGTTGAGAAGGGTAAACGTTTGGTAATGTAAGAAGAACTTTTCTTGCGAAGATCATCATTGATTGCCTTTAAGAACTCATGCTCTTGCTCAAGGTTGAGCTTTTCAAAGCGTAGCTTCTCATTAGTCTTTAAAAGTTCTCGATGATCTTCCAAGGTAGTTTCATGAGCTAACTTAAGAGTGTTTAGTTCTTTAGTTAGACGCTCAATCTCCTTCTTATCACCGTCATTCGTTTTGTCTTGATTGGCATGATTAATAGCAAGTTCATCATAGTATTCATCACTAGAGTTGTCAACAAGTAAATCATCATCACCTAGCAAATCATCTTCATCACTTTTGAAATCAACATACTCGGGGTGTGATACCTTTGGGCCTTTATACATGAAGCATCTTCCAATTCCTTCATTTGGTGATTCAAATATGTCATAGGAGTTGGTTAACACAAGTGCTAGACCGGCAACACCTTCATCTTGAGTATATTCGGAGTCGGAGTGATAACTTCTTTCGGAGTGATTGTCGGAGTCGGAGCCGGATACCCATTCACCAACATGAGCTTGATGTCTTCGTTTTGTGTAGCTCTTTGATGATTTGTCCTTCCTTTCCAAATCCTTGCTTCTCCGAGAGGTTCTTCGTTCATAACGATCATCTCTACTCCTTCTCTCTCTTGGTGGTGATTCTTCTCTTCTACTTCTTCTTTTGGGAGAATCTTCTCTTCTTTTGTAGGGAGCCGTACACTCATTGGAGTAGTCTCCGGGTCTTCCAGAATTGTAGAAATTACGTTCACGACTTGAAGATCTTTTGTCATTGTAGGAACTTGACTTGGAACTTCTCTCATTGCTTCTACTCTTGTAGAACTTGTTGAAGTTCTTCACCATTAGGCTCAATTCTTCATTGAAGGTTTGTTTCTCACTTGAAGATGTGGGAGCATCACATGAGGCTTTATAAGCACCACTTGACTTGTTGTGAAGCTCTTCCTTATCCTTGAGTGACATCTCATGAGCAACAATTCTTCCAATGACTGCCGTAGGCTCGAGATCCTTGTAATTGGACATCATTTGGATCAATGTGCACACGGTATCATATTTTTCATCCAAGGCTCTTAGGATCTTCTTGATGATGAATCTATCCGTCATTTCTTCACTTCCTAAGCCGGCAATCTCATTTGTGATGAGAGCAAGCCTAGAGTACATTTCAGTGACACCTTCACCATCCTTCATTTTGAACTTGTCAAGTTGACTTTGAAGCACATCAAATTTGTATTCCTTGACGGAGTCGGTACCCTCGTGCATATCTATCAAAGTATCCCAAATTTCCTTTGCATTCTCAAGACGGCTAATTTTGTTGAATTCTTCGAGGCACAATCCATTGAAGAGAATATCACAAGCTCGAGCATTGTATTGCAGCATCTTCAACTCTTCCGCGGTAGCTTCACGGTTTGGTTCTCTCCCATCAAAGAATTCACCTTGCAAGCCAATACACACAATAGCCCAAGCGGCGGGGTTATGTCCAAGAATATGCATTTTCATCTTACGCTTCCAACTAGCAAAATTAGTACCATCAAAGTAGGGACCTCTACGGTGGTAATTTCCCTCGCTAGACGCCATACTCTCCTAGGTTGTGAAACCAAGGCTATGATCACCAAAAGCTATGGAAATCAAGGCAAATGGAGACCGTAGCTCTGATACCACTTGTAGGATCGAAAGTATGTCTAGAGGGGGGCATTAGACTACTTGACCAAATAAAAATCTAGCCATTTCCACTTTTAAGTCTTGGCAGATTTTAGCAACTTTGCGCAACTCAAACAATCAACCTACACATGCAATTCGAAGAGTATAGCAGCGGAATGTAAAACAATTGCACATGAAGGTAAAGGGAGGAGTTTGAGGGAGCAAACACAATGTAGACACGGAGATTTTTTATCCGTGGTTCCGATAGGTGGTGCTATCATACATCCACGTTGATGGAGGCTTCAACGCACAAAGGGTAACGGTTGCGCGAGTCCACGGAGGGCTCCACCCACGAAGGGTCCATGAAGAAGCAACCTTGTCTATCCCACCATGGTCGTCGCCCACGAAGGACTTGCCTCACTAGGGTAGATCTTCACGAAGTAGGCGATCTCCTTGCCCATACAAACTCCTTGGTTCAACTCCACAATCTTGACGGAGGCTCCCAAGTGATACCTAACCAATCTAGGGGACACCACTCTCCAAAAGGTAATAGATGGTGTGTTGATGATGAACTCCTTGCTCTTGTGCTTCAAAATGATAGTCTTCCCAGCACTGAACTCTCTTTCATAGTATTGGATATGGTGGAAAGATGATTTGAGTGGAAAGTAACTTGGGGAAGGCTAGAGATCAAGATTTATGTGGTCGGAATGGAATATCTTGACCTCAACACATGTGTAGGTGGTTCTCTATCAGAAAATATATGTTGGCAGTGTAGGCATGTTCTGATGGCCCTCTCCACGAATGAAGAGCGGGTGGAGGGGTCTATATAGCCTCCACACAAAATCTAACCGTTACACACAAATCACAAAACTTGGTGGGACCGAATAATGAAACTCGGTCAGACCAATTTTGTTCAAAATGTGAACGTTAGGGTTTTCGGTGGGACCGACATGTCAACTCGGTGGGACCGATTTCATTAGGGTTAGGGCATAACGTAATCTCGGTGAGACCGATTACACAAACTCGGTGAGACCAATTTTGGTAACAGGCGAACAGAGAGTTGGTCAGGCAAACTCGGTGGGACCGAAACGTTACGAAGGGGAAACAGAGAGTTTGCATTGCGAACTCGGTGGGACCGGTCGCTCATCTCGGTTGGACCGAAACGTTACGAAGGGAAACAAAGAGTTTGCAATCCCATCTCGGTGAGACCGAGATCCCTATCGGTGAAACCGAAGTGACTAGGGTTTGTGGCAGTGGCTATGTCAACTGAACTCGGTGACGCCGGATAGAAAGTTTCAGTGGGGCCAAGTTTGACTTTTGGTTTGCGACATGTGTGGATGTGAGAAAGTGGTTGAGGGTTTTGGAGCATATCACTAAGCATTTTGAGCAAGAAACCCATTAAGCAACACCTCAGCCCCTTTTAATAGTATTGGCTTTTCCTATGGACTCAATGTGATCTTGGATCACTAAAAGTAAAATGTAGAGTCTTGAGCTTTAGAGCATGAGCCAATATTTTGTCCTTAGCATTTTGAGGGGTCCACATTTCTAATCCATGCCATGCCAATCACTGAACATTCCTGAAATATTCATCTTGAAATAGCATTAGCTCAATGAGCTATATGTTGTTAATAATTACCAAAACCACCCAGGGATAGTTGCACTTTCAGAAGGCGAAGGTGGCTTGGTCCGCTTCCCGGGCCATGAATGACATGGAAGCCACCGAGATCCCCACTCGTCTTCACGCTCTCTTGGCCGGCTTGATCCCCCTTTCTCCAATTTCTTCAATGCTATACTCTCACATTGCCAGCTCCAGGCGCTGCATCTAGACAGCCAATCCATCATCCTCCTCGCCGTCTTCGCCTTCCTTTGTGAGGCTATGGTGGGCATCGCCCCCTCCGTAGCCCTGTTTTGCCATTTGTTCTCGCTTCATCTAGTCGACGGCCGCCAACGCTCGGAGTGTGTGGCCTTCCAGGCCGTAGCGGCGACGGATGGCTTGGGCATCAACTTCGAGCTCTCGCCAGATGTGAGGGGTTTTTGGAAGCGGTGGGTGTATGTGGACACTGGCATGCTGAACCCCTTGCTCTTGCTTCCGCGGGTGCGAGCCGTACCCAGCTCCGTCTGGGGCCACGTGAAGCTCGTCGACCATGGGCTCGCCCATGTCTGGTCTGGCTGACCAGGTTGAAGAAGCTCGGGGTGACGGCACGAATGGTGGTGAGGGACTTCATCCGGTGGCGCATCGCTCCGCTCCAGCGCCATTCTCACCAAATGTGGGCCTTCACCGGTAGCGAGGACCCCATGAGTCTCCAGGTGCCAGCGCTTCCTTCCAAGACGCTGCGCTCGGTGCTCGAGCTTCTAACAGGCGATCCAGCGCCAGCGCGATTCCGGAGGAGGGCTGCCTCCTGTATCAATGCTCGAACATGGAGGACTTTGTGAGGCAGATGCCCCTCCTTGATGAGTGGGGGTTGCGCCCGGTATTCCTTGAGGGGCCTCGCGAGAATCCCATCTACGTGGCTCCCTTGCTCGTCGACCCTGTGGTGCACGCCCCGGATGTGATGCAGGGGGGCGAACGCCACCGGGTGCCACTGGGACGACTGCTGGGGAGCGGGTGTCGCCTGGTGCTCCCAAGGCAATCGCTTCTGAGGTTCTGGCGAGCGCTCCTGAAGGGGTTGTTGGAGAGTTGGCGTGGCCCGACGCCCTTGAGGCGATTACCACCAAAGCTCGGGCGAGTGGCCCTGAGGTGATGGCTGGTGGGCAGGTGCAATCTGGTACTCCTGATGCTGCTGCCCAAGGAGCCCCGCCGAGTGCCCCAGCTGCTCATAGTCACGCCCCGAGCCTCGGCCAGCTTCGCCTGAACCTCGAAGCGCTCCGCAAGAGGAAAGGGCCTCCGAGCTGCAGTGATGACGCCTACCGGCCGTTGAAGCAGAGGAAGTACATAGCCGTAGACGAGTAAGTACCTTATCTTTGTGATTTTCCCGCGTGTCGCGTCCTTTCCTCACAATGGATCCTCAGGGCCCCTTCGACTGTGGCGGTGAGGCTTCCCGAGAAGCGATCCCCACAGGTCCTTGGCTCGCTCTTGATTTCGATCCCCCCACACCAGACTCCTGCACGAGGCACTGGGCCGGTCCAAGAGGCGGACACGCTGATGGGGGGGCGCGAGGTGTAGAAGGCGTGCCGAGGGCTCCTCCATTGGTCATTGCCGGTGGCTGGGTGGTTCCAGCTTCGGCTTCATCTTCGAGCAGCGAGACCGCACCGCCCAGCACCTCAGCCGAGGCCCGGAGAGCGGTCAGGAAGGCACCGTCCTCCAGTCCCCTGCAATTAGCAGGCGAGCCACTCCGAGCCCCTTCGACAGCCCCTGGCGCGAAGGATGGGCTTGGCCGCGCCATGGAGCTCGCGCGGGGGTGCGGCGCCATCCGCCATGAGCTTTCCGAGAGGCGATGAGCGCACTGAATCGGCTTGGGGAAGAGCTTGCCGATGTCGACGCCCGCCTTGAGATGGAGGATCTTCGCTCGGTGCATGAGTAGCATCAGCTGAAGGTCGCCATCAACCTCGGGCATCTTCAGCATGAGCGCTCCAGCGCAAGTGCTGCAGTGTCCCTTGCGACTTCTCGCGAGGCTTCCCGCGCCCTGGAGGTGGCCAAGGCCGCCGACCGCCGCCGTGAGGTTGCCATGGAGCGAGAGTGGGAAATCCAAGCTTCGAACGCCGCCCTGAAGCAGTAGATCAAAGCGCGCAGGGCCGCCCTAGCTGCCTCACTAAGTGAGGCACCACCCGATGAGAAGGAGATCCAGAAACGCGAGCGCAACCTGGAGCTTGAGCGGCTGGAGGTGACGGGGCGCCAGATAGCCGTGGCTGAGGATGCTGTCGCCGCACGGGAGGCCAAGATCCAAGAGGAGGTCGACCAGAGGGTGGCAAAGGCTCGCGCAGCTCTTGACGATGAGTACCGCCTGAAGTTGGAGCTCCCGGAGGCCGAGGTTGAAGGCAGGACTGCCGCCCTCAGGACAATGCTGGATGAGGTGGAGCAGCGTGAGAGGGCCACCAAGGCAGCTCAGGCCACTGCTCAAGCTGACTTGACCTCCACCCGTGCCGACCTGCACTCTCTTCAGCAATAGGTTGAGGGCGCTGCATCTCTCGCAAAGAAGAACGTGGACGAAGCGTGCTACCGCCGGATGCTGCAGCACGTGTGTTCCTCGATGCTCCATGATCTCAGGGTCCGCGCCAACCAGGACCTGGGAACCATCTGCGATGAGAGTGCCACTCACCCGCACAAGGATGATAACGCCAGCCATATTCGCTTCTTCACTGAGATCGTGACCCTCATGGAAGACCGGGCCGCGAGGGCTCGCGAGCTCGTTGAAGAGAGAAGCCGGGGCCTTCTAGGGCGCACGTTCTCACACGTCTTCAGCCACCTCCTCAACCTTGACCCCCATTTCGACTTTGATGCCACCATAGCTCCCGTGCCCAGGGTCATCTAGGACAACTTGGTGCACTGGGTGGACGACCACGTGGACGTCCTGGTCGCGGAGTTCGCCCCCGAGGACGATGCGGTCATGATCGCGGCTGATGAAGGTGGTGCAGATAACAATGATGAAGACGACGCTGGTGACGGGGCAAATGGCGCGGATGAAGACAACGAAGACAGCGATGGAGATAGCGCTTCCAGCTAGACCTGCATTCCCCTTTGCCTTAATCTGCACTGACAACTTTTGGGTACAGCCCCGAAGGGTGTGAAAGCATTTTTGAAGAGGGAGCCCCTTGTAATGTATGAAATGATGATATGTGTTTTAAAACAGAATTTGGAATGTGCTGTCGCAGGCCTGCGGGCCCCAGGGTGGGGTAGTTGTTGCGACTTATCTTGGTTTCGTAGGTCTTGAGGAGGTCCTGAGGTCAGGGACGCGCCTTCCTCCCGTGGCGAGCCCTCCGGGCTCGCGAGGTTTTAAGCCTCCCGAGGAGCCTGCTAGCCCGCCCAAGAGGGCCTCATGAGGATCCGGTTGTCAGATCATGGCAAGGTGTGCGCGCGATGATTCCGCAGTGGTTGCACTCCAGCCCCCTGGGGGCCTTGGCATTTTTGGGGCCAGCCCGAACGCTCCTTGACGCCCGCATACCAGGCCCAGCCCCCGCTCGCGAGGCGCTCAGGGGGGGGGGGGTGGCAGGCGCGAGCCTCATTCTCAAAACATGATGCCAGAAAGCAAGAAATCGCCACAAGACAAGAAAAATTCCCCTCGTTTTTCTTTGATAAACACAAGAAATTCCAAATCTCATTCCAAAAGGCGGCAAGATGAGTTACAGAAAGAAAGGCGAAACAAAATGGTCACGTCCGGCACCTAGCTAGTCTTCTTGTCTTCTCACCAGCGCGGAGCTAAGTGCTTCCACTGGATGTGGGCATCGTCATTGGGGGACAGTGTCGACGGCCAACGCGGAGCATGGTGCTTCCAATTGGACATGGGCAAGAGCCCCTGTGAGGACCAAGGGCGGCACTCAGGAGACTCCGGGGCGTGTACAGTCCCAATCAATGCGGGAGACCCTCAGGAACACAAAGGAGCCCTCTGCTGCTCGAATGGTCGCCGGAGCCGCTGTCCCGATCATCGCCCCCGCGTCTGTGTGTTCACCGGTGTTGAACTCCAGTGAGATGACGTGGCACGTCGTTAGCAGTTAGCAGCGCCACTAATTAACCCCCAGGGTTAATGATAGTGGGCCCATGCAAGCTCATTATTTTTGTTAGGATTTAAATAGCCACATAATTGTTTTTGACCTTGTGTTTTTCTACCTTGAAATAGCCACATAATTAGCACTATTACACTGACAGGTAGGCCCCACCAGTCGGATTTGACTTTGGTCAATGCTGACATCACGCTGACGCAAAGTTGACGCAGGAATCTGTTTACTGGACTTCAGATAAATCAGAAATGATTTATTAATTTCAGAAAATTGTGTAAACTTCTAAAAATCATAGAAAATAACCTGTAACTCCAAATGAAATAATTTATATATGAAAAATTATCAGAAAAATTTGAAGAACCTATTTATGCCATGTTCATGCATGTTTGAAATAGTTAAAATCACCAACTAGGACAAATTATGTTTAGGGAAATTTTGATAAATAGGTTTGGAGTTGGATTTTGATATATATTTGAATTCCACTTCAATTAAAATGGCTTGTTGTTGCATTAGCTCAATTCAATACCTTAATATGCCATATCATTCATTAGATTGTGCATTGCATTGAATGTGTTCCTTTTTGTGTGCCGGTGTTTATCCCCTCTCGGTAGACGTTTTCCGATGTTGAGATTGATGTCACTGTTGAAGACTCAATGCTATCTTCAGAAGTGCCAGGCAAGCAAACGCCCTTTGAGCATTCTGATACAATCCCACTCTCTCGCTGTTGCTCTCTTTTACTGCATTAGGAGAACAACAATTCAACTGTTACATGTTGCGGTAGTTGAACCCCTTTCCTCTGCATGACATGTCTTTGCCATAGTAAATAGTTGAAACCCACTAGCATGAGAGTAGGAGTTGTTTGAGCCATGATGTGCCTACTCATTCATGCTTGCTTGTTATGCTTGCTATGCTTAGAGTTGTATCAGGTCTTATTCATCTGGGATGGATTGGAATGTTAATGAACATTTCCTACTGCTGAGAGCTAAGTGTGTGAACACGATTTGGTAATGGTAGCAATGAGAGGCCATGTAGGAGTACATGGTGGGTTGTCTCATTGAAACCGTCCTCGGGAACTGACTTCCATGTTTGTGATCAAAGACAGTTACTACCACGCATTGGAATGCTTAAGTGCCCCTCTCGACTTATTAATTGCCTCGGTCTCTTTTTTCAGGAGTTGCAACTAGTCTCTAGTGTTTGTAGCCTGTAGGTTCTGTTAGTAATCTAGCAAGTGGCATCCGGTACAGGTGGGCTTGGGGCAGACTAGGCACAGTGGCATGGTGTACCAAGTGTCGCCCATTTGGTGGGCTTGGGAACCCTGCACACATCATTTGGGGCCATAGTGGAAACCCCGGCCGGACTTCCTTGTGGATGGAATTAAAATAGGCGATCAACCAGGACTAGAGACTTGTGTGGTTAGTCAGGTCATGGCTGACACCCTCGCTGGGCTTCCGCTTGAAGGTTGATGAGTACATGTCGTGTAAACAGTGATAAGTGGTGAGAGCGTGTCTGGAGAAGTACACCCCTGCAGGGTAATATGATCTATTCGAATACCCGAGTCCGCGGATATGGACTACTTGGAACGGTTACATTGTTCATAGATAACTGGAAGTGGATACTCTAAAATGTGCAAAATAAGCATGAGTGCTATGGATGGCCTTCTCATAGGGAGACGGGAGCGGATCCATAGTGGAGTATTGATATGGTGAATATGTGGACTCGTGTGCGCCACCTGAAAGAATGCTGCTAGTCATAGTATAGGATAGCCACTGAGTCAAAGCTGGCTTGCTGCAGTTAAACTCCACCACCCCTTTGTTGATACTGATGCATATGTGGCTAGTTCTGATGTTGTCAGATTCAGGGATCCGCAGACCCAAGAAAGGTTCGAACTCTGGGGCGCATGCGAAGAACTCAACCTCCCCAGCCTACTGATGCGGCTGGAAGCTACGTCGGTATTTCCCCAAAGAGGAAGGGATGATGCAGCACAGCGACGATAGGTATTTCCCTCAGTGATGAAACAAGGTTATCGAACCAGTAGGAGAACCAAGCAACAAAATGTAAACAGCACCTGCACACAGATAACAGCCACTCGCAACCCGACTTGTTAAAGGGGTTGTCAATCCCTTTCGGGTAACGGCGCCAGAAATTGGCACGTGGACGGGAGATAAATTTTTAGTAGATTGATAGATCGAACACCAAATAAAATAAATAAGAATAAATTGCAGCAAGGTATTTTCGGTTTAATAGATCTAAAAATAAAAGCCAAATAAAATAGATCGCAAAAGCAAATAATATGAGAAAGAGACCCGGGGGCCGTAGGTTTCACTAGTGGCTTCTCTCGAGAAAAAGAGAAAACTGTGGGTAAACAAATTATTATTGGGAAATTGATAGAACTTCAAATACTCATGATGATATCCAGGCAATGATCATTGTATAGGCATCACGTCCAAGATTAGTAGACGACTCCTGTCTGCATCTACTACTATTACTCCACACATCGACCCCTATACATCATGCATCTAGTGTATTAAGTTCATGGGGAAACGGAGTAATGCAATAAGAACGGTGACATGATGTAGACAAGATCTATCTATGTAGAGATAGACCCCATCATTTTATCCTTAGTAGCAACGATACATACATGTCGGTTCCCCTTGTGTCACTGGGATCAAGCACCATAAGATCGAACCCACTACAAAGCACCTCTTCCCATTGAAAGATAAATAGATCAAGTTGGCCAAACAAAACCCAAATATCGGAGAAGAAATATGAGGCTATAAGAAATCATGCATATAAGAGATCAAAGAAACTCAAATAACTTTCATGGATATAAAAATATAGATTTGATCATAAATTCAAAGTTCATCCGATCCCAACAAACACACCGCAAAAAGAGTTACATCATATGGATCTCCAAGAGACCATTGTAATTCAAGAATCAAACGAGAGAGAGGTAGCCATCTAGCTACTAACTACGGACCCGAAGGTCTACAAAGAACTACTTACGTATCATCGGAGAGGCACCAATGGAAGTGGTGAACCCCTCTGTGATGGTGTCTGATACTTCTCCAACGTATTTATAATTTTTATTGTTCCATGCTGTTATATTATCAAACTTGGATGTTTTATAATCATTTATAGTCATTTTATATCATTTTTTGGTACTAACCTATTGACATAGTGCCAAGTGCCAGTTGTTGTTTTTTCCATGTTTTTTCCATCGCAGAAAATCAATATCAGACGGAGTCCAAATGCCCCGAAACTTTACGGACAATTTTTATGGGCTAGAAGGAACACAACAGGCCTGGCTGCGCCTCGGGGGTGCCCCAAGGGGGGCACAACCCACCAGGGCACGCCAGGAGGCCCAGGCGCGCCCTGGGGGGTTGTGCCCACCTCGGGTGCCCCCGGACCGCCTCTTTGCTCTATAAATACCCCAATATTCCAGAAACCCTAAAGGCATCAACGAAATATTCATCCAGCCGCCGCAGAGTCCAGAATCACCAGATCCAATCTAGACACCATCTCGGATGGGGTTCACCACCTCCATTGGTGCCTTTCCGATGATGCGTGAGTAGTTCTTTGTAGACTTTCGGGCCCGTAGTTAGTAGCTAGATGGCTTTCTCTCTCTCGCTGGATTCTCAATACAATGGTCTCCTGGAGATCCATATGATGTAACTCTTTTGCGGTGTGTTTGTTGGGATCTGATGAACTTTGAGTTTATGATCAGTTATATCTTTTTATATCCATGAATTTTTTTTTGAGTTTCTTTGATCTCTTATATGCATGATTGCTTATAGCCTCGTATGTCTTCTCCGATATTTGGGTTTTGTTTGGCCAACTTGATCTATTTATCTTGCAATGGGAAGAGGTGCTTTGTAGTGGGTTCGATCTTACGGTGCTTGATCCCAGTGACAGAAGGGGAACCGACACGTATGTATCGTTGCTACTAAGGATAAAACGATGGAGTCTATCTCTACATAGATAGATCTTGTCTACATCATGTCATTGTTCTTATTGCATTACTCCGTTTTTCCATGAACTTAATACACTAGATGCATGCTGGATAGCGGTCGATGTGTGGAGTAATAGTAGTAGATGCAGGTAGGAGTCGGTCTACTAATCTTGGACGTGATGCCTATATAATGATCATTGCCTGTATATCGTCATGATTATTCGAAGTTCTATCAATTGTCCAACAGTAATTTGTTCACCCACCTTTGCTATTTTTCTCGAGAGAAGCCACTAGTGAAACATACGGCCCCTGGGTCTTCTTTCTCATATATTTGCCTTTGTGATCTATTTTTCTTTGCTATTTATTTTCAGATCTATTAAACCAAAAGTACAAAAATACTTTGCTGCACTTTATTTTATTTGTGATCTATTTATTCAATCTATTACAACTTTCTCCCGTCCGCGCACCGTTTCTGGCCCCGTTACCCGAAAGGGATTGACAACCCCTTTAACACGTCGGGTTGCAAGTGGTTGTTATATGTGTGCAGGGGCTGTTTATGTTGTGTTGCTTGGTTCTCCTACTGGTTCGATGACCTTGGTTTCATTTCTAAGGGAAATACCTACTGCCGCTGTGCTACATCATCCCTTCCTCTTTGGGGAAATACCGACGTAGCTTCAAGCGACATCACTATCTATATTGGATATGGTGGTTCTGGACTCTGTGGTGGCTTGAATTAATTTTCGTCGACTCCCCTAGGGTTTCTGGAATATTGCGGTATTTATAGAGCAAAGAGGCGGTCCGGGGGCACCCAAGGTGGGCACAACCCACCAGGGCGCGCATGGGCCTCCTAGCGCACCCTGGTGGGTTGTGCTCCCCTCGGAGCACCCCCCCAGGCGCAACCTTGACCCATTGGGTGTCTTCTGATCCAAAAAAATCTCTGTAAAGTTTCGTTGTATT
This sequence comes from Triticum aestivum, assembly GCF_018294505.1. NCBI lineage: Eukaryota > Viridiplantae > Streptophyta > Magnoliopsida > Poales > Poaceae > Triticum > Triticum aestivum. Next base: position 253,219,528 of record NC_057811.1, read on the forward strand.
TGGACTCTGTTTGGTATTGATTTCCTGCGATGTAAAAAACATGCAGAAAGCAGCAACTGGCACTTGGCACTATGCCAATAGGTTAGTACCAAATAATGATACAAAATGATTATAAAACATGCAAGATTGATAATATAACAGCATGGAACAATCAAAAATTATAGAAAAGTTGGAGACGTATCAGCATCCCCAAGCTTAACTCCTACTCGTCCTCGAGTAGGTAAGTGATAAAAACAGAACTTTTGATGTGGAATGATGCCTAACATGTCATATCATATTTCTTTTCGTTATAGCATGGCCATTTGGAATTTTATATTGTTCAAAGCAATAGTCTAGTTTTGACATGACAACTTAAATACTCAAGCATATCAACAAGCAACCATGTCTTTCAAAATATCAACGATAAAATAAACTATCCCTAGGCCATCATGCTCAATCATTGATCCATTCATGAAACACACTCTAATATGAGCTACACCCAATGCTCAAGTACAATCATATTGCCTCCTAGTTGGTGCTTTCATAAGAGAAGATGGAGACTCAAATTCAAAAATAAAAACTGCATAAAGTAAAAGAAAGGCCCTTCGCAGAGGGAAGTAGGGATTTGTAGAGGTGCCAGAGCTCAAAGCGAAAAACTTAGAGATAAAAACATTTTGGGAGGTGTGCTTTTCCCACCAACGAAAATGACTTAGAGTTCCCAACACTTTCCATGCTAGATATATCATAGTCGATTCCCAAACGGAAAATAAATTTTATTCCTTTTTCTACCATACTTTCACTTTCCATGGCTAACCATATCCACGGGTGCCTTCCATACCAACACTTTCCAAGGAATTTATTACTTGACAACATAAAGTAAATTCATTTTTCATTTCGGGACTGGGCATCCCTAATACCTTTGCCTTACTCTCATGCAATGATAAGTGAATAAACACTCATCATGAGAATAACACATCTAGCATGGAAAATATTAGCCACCCCTCACCGCCTCACAAGCGGTACGAACACACAAAAGAGAAGTTTATTTTGAAAATTGGAGATGGCGCATACAAATTTGCTTAGAACGACAAAAGAATACCGCATATAGGTAGATATAGTGGACTCATGTGGCAAAACTAGTTTAAAGGTTTTTCGATGCACAAGTAGTGATCATACTTAGTGCAAAATGAAGGCTAGCAAAAGATTGAGAAGCGACCAACCAAAAAACGAATAATCTCATAAGTGAGCATTAAGCATAATTAACACCGAATAATGCACCACAAGTAGGATATAATTTCATTGCATAATTGTTGACTTCCGTGCTTGCATAGGGAGTCACAAACCTTAACACCAATATTCTTACTAAATCATAATTACTCATCAAGATGACTCACATATCACATCATCATATCTCAAAACTATTACTAAGAATCAAGTTTATTTTGTCCAATTATCTTCATGAAAGTTTTTATTATATCCTTCTTGGATATCTATCACTTTGGAACTAATTTTCATATGTTGCTCTTGACAAGCTCAAACAAATATAAGTGAAGATCATGAGCATAATATTTCTTTCTCTCAAATTAATTTAAGTGAAGCAAGAGAGAATTTCTTAAAAAATTTACTAACTCTCAAATAAATCTAAGTGAAGAAAGAGAGCATTTCTTCAAAAATACTAAAGCACACCATGCTCAAAAGATATAACTGAAGCACTAGAGCAAGTCCATAGCTCATAAAAATTTAAGTGAAGCATAGAGAGCAATTCTAACAAGTCATGACATAATTTTGGCTCTCTCAAATAGGTGTGTCCAGCAAGGAATCAAGACTTAAACGCAAAATAAAACAAGCAAAGACTCATATCATACAAGACGCTCCAAGAAAAACACGTAGTATGTGACGAATAAAAATATAGCTTCGAGTAAAATACTGATGGTCGTTAGAAGAAAGAGGGGATGCCACTCGGGGGCATCCCCAAGCTTAGTTGCTTGCTCTCTTTTGGATAATAGCTTGGGATGCCGGAGCATCCTCGAGCTTAGGCTCTTCTTACTCCTAATTCCTTCATCCATCATAAGATAACCCAAAACTTGAACACTTCTATCACACAAAACTCAACAAAACCTTCGTGAGATCCGTTAGTATAAGAAAGCAAATTACTACTATAAGTACTGTAGCAAACCAATTCATATTTTGTTCTTGCATTATATCTACTGTATTCCAACTTGTCTATGGAAAAAACTCATCAAAGAAAACCATAGAGCCATCAAAACAAGCACACAACGCAAAGAAAACAGAATCTGTCAAAAACAGAATAGTCTGTAGCAATCTGACTATTTCGAATACTTCTGAAACTCCAAAAATTCTGAAAAATTAGGACGACCTGAGAAATTTGTATATTAATTTTATGCAAAAAGAATTGGCATTTTATCACGCTCTGGTAAAAAATGAGAATTGTTTTCATGAGGGCAAAAGTTTCTGTTTTTCAGCAAGATCAAACAACCATCACCAAAGAAGATCCTAAAGGCTTTACTTGGTACAAACAATAATTAAAACAAAAAAAACACAATAAAAACAGTAGCATAATTGTGCTAACACTCAAGAACAGAAAGCAAAAGTAAATTTTATTCATTGCGTTGCCTCCCAACAAGCTCTTTCTTTATAGCCATTAAGATAGGCTTAAGATTTCAACGATGCTCACACGAAAGATAAGAATTGAAACACAAAGAGAGCATCATCAAACATATGAGAAACACATCTAGTCTAAAATACTTCCTATTCATAGGAATTTTATAATCAAACAAATTATCAAGACAAGAAACATCTAACAGATGCAAAGAAGAAGAATAAAACATTGACGATCGCAACATAACGAGAGGTATTTTAGTAACATGAAAATTTCTACAACCATATTTTCCTCTATCATAATAATTACATGTAGGATCATAATCAAATTCAACAATATAATTATCATATAAAATTTTCTCTTCATGATCCACATGCATAAAAGTTTTATAATCTTCCAAGATAGTGGAATTAACATCAACTAAAATCATGACCTCTCCAAACCCACTTTCATCATGAAATTCACAAGATTGTTAATTCTCCAAATATGTGGGATTATGTTTACCTAAAGTTGACGCTCTTCCAAACCCACTTTCAATATTATTGCAAACATTATTATCAATATCATATTTATCATGAGGCTTAAATAAGTTTTCACGATCATAAGAAACATTATAACCCCAATCATGATCATTGCAATAAGTAGCAGACATATCAAACCAAGCATCCCCAAGCTTGGGGTTTTGCATATCACTAACACAATTGACATTAATAGAATTTATAATAACATCATTGCAATCATGCTTTTCATTCAAGGAGCTATCATGAATCACTTCATAAATTTCTTTGTTTAACACTTCATCACAATTTTCATATCATAAATCTCAAGCAAAACTTCATAAAGATAATCTGGTGAATTCAATTCGCTAACAATTGTTTCGTCATAATTTGATATTTTAAAAAGATTAGCAAGTGGATGCGGATCCATATCAATAGATTTTTAGCAAGCAAAGATGCAAGCAAATAGAAGACACATGGCAACACAAGCAAACAAGAGATCTCACGAGAGAACGGCGAACGAAAAAGAGGGCGAATAAAATGGAAATTTTTTGTGAAGTGGGGGAGAGGAAAACGAGAGGCAAATGGTAATGTAAATTGCGAGGAGATGAGATTTTTGATTGGAACCTGGTATATGTTGAAGATCCTCCCCGGCAATGGCGCCAAAAATTCCATTTGATGCGGCTTGAAGCTACGTCGGTGTTTCCCCAAAGAGGAAGGGATAATGCAGCACAGCGACGGTAGGTATTTCCCTCAATGATGAAGCCAAGGTTATCGAACCAGTAGGAGAACCAAGAAACACAAATAAACAACACCTGTACACAAATAACAACCACTCGCAACCCAACGTGTTAAAGGGGTTGTCAATCCCTTTCGTGTAACGGCACCAGAAATTGGCACGTGGACGGGAGATAAAATTGTAGTAGATTGATAGATCGAACGCCAAATAAGATAAATAAGAATAAATTGCAGCAAGGTATTTTTGTATTTTTGGTTTAATAGATCTGAAATAGAAGGCAAATAAAATACATCGCAAAAGCAAATAATATGAGAAAGAGACCCGGGGGCGTATGTTTCACTAGTGGCTTCTCTCGAGAAAAATAGCAAACGCTGGGTAAACAAATTACTGTTGGGCAATTGATGGAACTTCAAATACTCATGACAATATCCAGGCAATGATCATTATATAGGCATCACGTCCAAGATTAGTAGACCGAATCCTGCCTGCATCTACTACTATTACTACACACATCGACCGCTATCCAGCATGCATCTAGTGTATTAAGTTCATGAGGAAACGGAGTAATGCAATAAGAACGATGACACAATGTAGACAAGATCTATCTATGTAGAGATAGTCCCCATCGTTTTATCGTTAGTAGCAACGATACATACGTGTTGGTTTCCCTTCTGCCACTGGGATCAAGCACCGTAAGATAGAGCCCACTACAAAGCACCTCTTCCCATTGCAAGATAAATAGATCAAGTTGGCCAAAAAAACAAATATCGGAGAAGAAATACAAGTCTATAAGCAATCATGCGTATAAGAGATCAAAGAGACTCAAAAAACTTTCACGGATAAAAAAAGATAGATCTGATCATAAACTCAAAGTTCATCCGATCCCAACAAACACACCGCAAAAAGAGTTACATCATACGGATCTCCAAGAGACCATTGTATTGAGAATCAAATGAGAGAGAGATGAAGCCATCTAGCTACTAACTATGGACCGGAAGGTCTACAAAGAACTACTCACGCATCATCGGAGACGCACCAATGGAAGTGGTGAACCCCTTCGTGATGGTGTCTAGATTGGATCTGGTGGTTCTGGACTGTGTGGCGGCTGGAATTGATTTTTGTCGACTCCCCTAGGGTTTCTGGAATATTGGGGTATTTATAGAGCAAACAGGCGGTCCGGGGGCACCCGAGGTGGGGACAACCCACCAGGGCGCGCCCTGGTGGGTTGTGCTCCCCTCATAGCACCCCCGTAGACGCAGCCTTGGCCCATTGGGTGTCTTCTGGTCCAAAAAAATCTATGTAAAGTTTCATTGCATTTGGACTCCGTTAGGTATTGATTTCCTGCGATGTAAAAAACATGCAGAAAACAACAACTAGCACTTGGCACTATGTCAATAGGTTAGTACCAAAAAATGATATAAAATGATTATAAAACATCCAAGATTGATAATATAACAGCATGGAACAATAAAAATTATAGATACGTTGGAGATGTATCACCTACCAACTCGCCGCTCTCACAGCCCAGCTCAATGAACGGGAAAGGAAAGAGACTCAGAAGTTTACCCAGGTTCGTGCCACCTTGCGGTGTAAGACCCTACTCCTACTTTGGTGTGGATTAGCCTTGCGAGGGGCTGAGGGTTATTACAGAGGTAGAACAAGCTCTTAAGGCTTGGGTGTGTGGTGGTGAGGCTCAGGATTGGATCGGATCGCCCCTTCTATGGTGGTGGCTAACCTATATATATAGATGCCTCGGTCCTCTTCCCCTAAAATGTACGCAGGAAGGGATTCCACAAGGACCAGTTTGAATGGGGACAAGAAGTACATCATATCCTGACGAAAGGTGGTCTTCGCCTGCAAAGCTCTTGCTAGTGATGCCATGGTGTGCTCGGCGATGACATCCGTCCTGCTGCCCTGGCGGTCTTGGTCTTGTAGCACGGGAATGGAACCCTTTGGTTGATTCCTCGGGACTCCGCGCCTACGCTTGCCTCCTTAGAACAAAAGAGGAAATCTACTGCTCTGCGCCCGCTGGCGCCCGCCTGGCCTTGATCGTCATGGCTTGCGTCATCCTGACCTCATGAGGTGGGTGTTTGCATAGGAATCTCCGCTCCTCAGGAGCCATCCTGACAAGGCTGCTCCCTCCAGAGGTCTTAGTGTCATCCGCCTCACGAGTCTTGGCCCCTCGCGATGGTCTTGTCTTGTCGATGCTGAAGATGGGCCGTACCAGGCCATTGATGGAGCCACGCCGTGGGCCGCATGCAGGCAAGTCTAGGTACCCTGGTTCCCAGAACGCTGACAGTAGCCCCCGGGCCCAGGGCGCGCTTCGAGCTTGGCTTCGAGGCGAAGCCAAAGAGCAAGGGCGAAGCACCGCGGGCCCCAATCGCCTGCGGACCGGGTTGATGCGTGGTGCTTGACGGGACATGGGCGCCTGCACTTCCCCACGCTGCCTCGGCAACAGCTCGACTTGACAACAGCCTGCTGCATGCAAAAAAATCATCATTACTCGGGATCGTGGGAGGCCGACGGTTGGCCTCCCTCTGGCTATAAATGGGGGGAGCCCCCTGCTCATCTCCATCTTCTCGCTGCTTGCTCCTCCTTCTTCCTTCTTGTCCCGCCATCTTATCGAAACATCCATGGCGCCGAAGAGGAGGTTTTTCACAGCGGAGAAGGGAAAACCCCTCAGGTCGAACTCGGGCTACTCCCGCCGAAGAAGAGTCTCGATTGCTCCCGCGACACCATCGAGGAGCCCGAGGTGACGTGACCTTGTCATGAACGGCCTTCGCCGGGCTTTTCGATCCCTATGCATGCCCGCATACAGAGCCCTGCACACACGGGCAGCGCCCGGCGCCGTGAGGAACAAGGTCGCGGAAGAGAACATGCAGTGTCTACATGGCCACCCGGAGGAGAACAGGAACGACACACGAGTTTGTGGTGTGAGCGGCAATGCTTCCTCGCACATGGATTCGGCTCCTGCGGTCTTTCGCAGAGGAGATACCGCCGAGGCGGCCCGTCGAGTTATGGCTGCAACACGCCGGGTGCTGCGGCCAAGCTTCTGAAGCAGAAGTCGAGGTCGTCCATCCCAACGATGTCTTCATAACTCGTGGATGGGGCAAGATCTCCCGCACCTGCTGCTCGGAGGGAGCTCTCACCATCCACTTCGAATACGATGGAGCTTCAATGCTCTTCTTCAAGGTTTTTGGCAAGGATGGTCGGTGCCTGGAATGCTGCCCCGGGAGGGGTGATCAAGGCGGTGTGGCTACGGGCGTTGAACTTTCCCTTGGTCTTGCCCGCGGCTCCTCCGACAGCAGTAGCGATTCTCTGGAATTCAGTGACGACGGCAGCTATAAGCCGCTAAGCCGTCGTGCTCGGAGCACAGCAGCGGCATCATCTCGGCGCCATCGGTGATGTCGCTGAGGCCCTTCAGGGTTCTTTTCTTTTGCTTTCCCTGCATAAAATCATGATGAGCCCCGTGGAGGTATGCAAAAACTGTGATTCTTTTGCCTTAATGCCATTATTCCCGATACGGCGTCGCGGTCGCATATCCCTCCTTCGCACGGTGCTCGCTTTCATTCTCGCGGTAGCTAGTGCTCTACGCCGATAGGACCTAGTCCCCAGGCAGGCTTTAGCCGTCGTTGGTATGCCCGGTCGCGATGCCATGGTGAAGGCCAGGAGGTGAGCGGCCCGAGGTCCAATAAGATCCCCTGAGGAGCGATGCTCAGGGGGTCCCCTTTAGCACATAAGCGGCTCCCTGAAGGCTGGAAGGGAAACGTCCCTGCCCGAGCGAGATCACGAGAGTCAAAATGCTGGATCGTGAGGTTCACGCCTACGTGTATGTAGTGACTTATCTCGGCGAGCCCATGGTGATTCCTTTGATGCGAGGATAGCTTTTGCGCGACGCCTATCTGTGTCATGGTGGCGGTGCTTCCAAGCAGGGCTCACACCTACCCATCCTCCCCGCTCATCTGGGTGATCTACGTCCTCGGGTCCCGTCCCTCGATCGAGTCTCAGCCGTCACTGGTATGCCAGGTCGTGATGTCGTGGTCTAGGCCAGGGGGGTGTGGGCTCGTGAGCCGGTAAGAGCCCCTGAGGCGCGATGCTCAGGGCCCCCTTTAACGTGCAAGTGATTTGCATGGGAAAAAAGGGGTGGATGGCCTTGCGTGGGGTTGTGACTCGAGGCACTGGCGGGGCCGCTTGCGACCCTGGCCCCTGACGTCCCTGCGGGTTAGCAGAAGAAAGAAAGCGAAGCCGCGCTTGCTGTCCCACCGGCGATCTTTCTGCAAGGAAACGATGGCACCGAGGACCCAATGAGGTGACATGCACGGGGCCACCCGCGAGCCAGAGCTCGGTCTCTTAGATTTATCAGCACTGCAGGGACAGACCCGAGCACGGGCGCCGTGCCAGTAGCCCCCGTTGCAGGACAACACTACAAAAAAAATACACTTCCGTGATGATACGTGTTTGTCACAGTAGGTCGCGTTTTTTGTCATGCATGTATATCCATGACAAATTTATGACAGAATCAAGATGGTTATACCTGTGCTGTCATAGAAGTGTTCCATGACATTACCAAAATTATCATCACGGAAGTGTCCACTTCCATGACGATAATTCGCGCGTCACAGAAGTGCTTTCATCAAGGGTGACCGACACATGGCATCCACCGTAGCGGAACGCCGTTAAGCTATCGGGTCGGGTTTTGGATCCGATAACCCGTTAACAGCCCCGACCAATGGGGATTTTCCACGTGTAAAATCATCATTGGCTGGAGGAAACACGTGTCGGCTCATCGCTGGGACAGATGTCATCCACTCATTGGACAGAAGGCGCCTATGATACGTCGACACGTGGCACGGCCCAACAGAGGCTCATTGGTGTGAAAAGGCCGGCCCGTTTGACTTGGTCAAAAGGTGGCGGGCCGGCCCATGGAAAGCCTGTTAACGGCCTGTTCGCATATAGCCCATTTACAGCCCGCTAACCCAAGGCCCGTTACGCCCTATTCGAATTAGGCCCAGTAGCGTCATCTGGGCCATCCAATATGATTCCAGCCCGTTTTCACTTCTGGCCCATGTATGGCCCATGACGTCTTTCGGCCCATATGAGGCCCTATGTAACTCTTGGCCTATTAACGGCCCGTGGTGAAACTGGCCCGTAATGAACAGTGTATCACTTTACACCCATTAACGGCCCGTGGTGAAACTGGCCCGTAAAGAACAGTGTATCACTTTATACCCATTAACGGCCCGTTATTCCGTTGGGCCGTTTCCAGCCCATGTTATCTTTCGGCCTTCTCAGAGCCCATTTATTCTTGGGCTATTTTCCAGCATTCGTTTACTTACGGCCCGTTACTGTCATTTTCTGCTTGTGGGCCAAATTCAGCCCGTGGTTACAGTCGGCCCGTTTGTGGTCCGTTAATACGTTGGGCCGTTTTCATAGCGTCATCAAATACGGCCTATTAACGATGGCCCGTTATGGTCGGCCCATGAACGGACGATTCCAACTCTAGCCCGTTTACGGCCAGAATGCGGTCTGTTTGGCCCATGTTTGGCCAATCGATCATACGGCCCGTATAAGGCCCATTGATGATACGGCCCGTAGAAGGCCCATTGTTTCTACGGCCCGTAGAAGGCCCACTGTTTCTACGGCCCGTAGAAGGCCCACTGTTTCTACGGCCCGTAGAAGGCCCACTGTTTCTACGGCCCGTAGAAGGCCCACTATTTCTACGGCCCGTAGGAGGCCCAGTGTCACTACAGTAAATATTAGCCCATGGTTATTGTGGCCTAGTTTTAAAAAATAGGTTATTGCAGCCACTAGCAAACCGCAGAAAAAGAACTGCACTGACTACAAGCAAACAAATAAACAAGACAACAAGGAAATAAATAAGCAAGCAACTTACACTAGGCTATCACGGCTATTACACATATTACATCCACTGGGCATCAAAGTTCGCCACCAGTGCAAATATAGGGAACACAGCAGCATATAAACGCCGCAGCAAAACAAGTCCAGAACTGAAACCACTTCAGAAGAGCTCAAGAAACAATATCCTGGGTACCCATAATGCTGGCAAGATGCTTAGCAAGCTTATTAACTTTCTCTTGTTTGGCGCTTAAGTCCTCCAGCGCTTGCTGTTGCACCAGAAAGTATGCATCTGAATTCTGCAGGGACTTCCTCAGTCCTTCGGCTTCCTGTCGCATAACATCTGATCGATGTCTTTCAACTTGAAGTTGAGACTCAAGAAGCCGAACTGATTCAGGCAACGAGTTCGAAGAGCTGGTGCCAGCAGTGGTAGCCAGTAACTCGAACACTACATCAAGACAGGACTTTGGGGTTGTCTCAGTGTCTTCAATATAGTTTTTATCAGCTTTCTTGGAGACCAACAGGGATGTCTCACTATCTTGAACCTTATCTGCATTACTTCCTTTACCATTGCATAACAGGGTACTCTTCTCCAATATTTTATCCGCGTTCTAAAAGAGAAACAAACAAACACATCTCAGGTTTACAATGTAGTATATGAAACTCATTTTGGTAAACCAGTTCAGTAGTAAGGTGGACAGGATAACAGCATGAAACAAACATATATCTATGTAGTATGGTCACTGTATGGTCTATATCATTCTAGTTTATGTTGCCAAATCAAGATAGATACAGTTCGAATCATATCTATTTAAGACAAAGCAGCATAGACAGAATATAAGTGTGGGAAACTACACAGCAATAACAACACTTGTAATGTGCATGGCATGAGAACATAACTGTTTATTCAATTGAAACTGAAATCAACATAGAGCAAGTTACAACAGCAAACAGCCAAACACGTTGAAGAAACAGGTTTAAAACATACCTGTTGCGCCATTGGAGTTTCAATTGCATCCTTCAAATTTGAAATTAGTTGGTATCAGTAAATACAGTGATGCAAGAGCAAAGTAGTATGAACCATAGCTACGGAACCTGACCTGAGAACAATTCTTCTTCTGCTTTAAGCGTTGACTTCGGGTTCGGAGTGGTGGTCCTCGTGATTTGGGCACTGCAGTTGCCTTACTAACTGCTCGTGTTTGGGTGCTCTGTGGTGGAGACGGTGCTGTGTCAACGGGAACTGGGTGTCTATCTGCTGGGGTTGGGGTTAGAAGGGGTGTAGCTGGTTCTCTGTCCAACTGGGTAGGGGTACAATCTGCATGAGTGTGGGTTATGTGTGGTGGGGCTGGTTCTTGGGCAAGTACAACCGTGGTTCTATCTGCATCGACAGGTAGCACGATCTTTTCTGAAGACCGTGTTTTTACTCCCACAGATACTGCCATCACTCCCTCCAATTGAAATGGCTGATAAACAAGAAAAGTAATTGAATGTACAGACATTGTAAGATAGACAGGTGCAATGGATAGTAGGGAAGAAAACAGGGCATGAAATAATTCACATTTATGTTGTCTAAGCAAACAGAATAGCAGGACATAATTTCACATATATGATGGCTAATTAAACAGGATAGCATGACACAATTTCACATGTATGATGGCTAACTAAACAGGATAGAATGACATACTTCAAAATATGATGACTATGTAAACAGGATGACATGATATAACTATACGATGTGTCTATTAAAGTGGTTGGCATGCCATAAATCACAAACATGCCGTCGATGGAAACATGATGGCATGATATAATTCACGGATAGAATGACATAATTTAAAATATGATGACTATGTAAACAGGATGAGATGATATAACTATATTATGTCTTTAGAAAATGGGTTGGCATGCCATAATTCAGATACATGCTGTCTATGTAAACATCATGGCATGACATAATTCAAATATATGATTTATATACTAAGGAAGTGAGCAGAGGGCAATCGCATATATGATGTGTCAACTAAGGAGATGGCATTCAATATTGTGTATATGATGTAAAAACTAAGCATTGCAATACAACATATGCATTATATGAGTAATATAACCCTGCCAAGTTTGAGCATACACCTCAGGGGGATAATAGGACTGGTCATCTGCCTCTGAATCCTCCTCTGAAGAGCTATCTGTAACCAGCAAGATATCTGCTTCAGCAGGTAGCATTGTCTGCTCTGAAGACCTTGTTTTCACTCCAGATTTCTCCATCACCAATTCAAATGGCTGATGCACAGGAAGAGCAGTTGAATATACAAACATTGTCGACAAAAGCAATGAGAAATACAAAAAAAGGACGGCATGATATAATTCACATATATGACGCTTGCCTAAACAGCATGGCATTGCATAATTCACATACATAATGCCTTGCAACAAGATAACATTGCATAATTCACATATATAATGTCTTGCAACAAGATGGCATTGCATAATTCACATATATGGTAATTAGACACTAAACAGGTGGCATTCACACAAAGCATGTCTAAACTAAGCAAATGACATAGCAATGCAAGATACCATACGCACGATATGAGCAACATAACCCTGCCAAGTTAGGGCATGCACCTCGGGGGGGGGAATATGACTGGTCATCTGTCTCTGAATCCTCCTCTGAGGAGCTATCGGTAACCAGCAAGACATGCGCTTCGTCAGATAGCATTGTCTGCTCTGAAGACCTTGTTTCCACTCCAGATTTTTCCATGACCGTGCCGAATGGCTGATGCACAGGAAGAGTAATTGAATGTACTAAAATTGTTGACAAATTTAACACGTAATAAAAAAATGATGGCATGATATAATTCACATATAAGATGACTGGCTAACCAGGGTGGCATTGCAAAATTCACATATATGATGCCTGGCTAGACAAGATGGCATTGCATGATTCACATATACGATAAAGAAACTAAACAGATGGCATTGACACAAAGCATGTCTAAACTAAGCAGATGACATCTTTAATGTATACAGTAAGCAATGCAAGGCACCATATGCATGATATTACCAACATCAGCATGCCAAGTTAGAGCGAAGACCTCATGGGGTAAATAGGAGTGGTCTTCTCCTTCTGAATCCCCCTCAGAACAGTTATCTTCCTCTTGATTACGATCCGAAATGGGTGGAGGGGGGCTGCCTTTGCGCCCACCATGGAACGACGTCTGCATGAAATTTTATTGCCACGCAAGGCTCGTCTCTTTTGCTCTACATGATCAGTTCCATTGTGTACAATAACTGGCATGCATAGGAATAAAACATAGTGAGATTATGTAAGGAGTGCATGCACAAATCCAGAGTGATGGTAGCAAACTGTGGATAGACCCAAAACCAATGATAGCAGGCAGATAATAGCTTTAGTTAAAAAATACAGATAATGGCTCCTTTAATGTTTGTTTGCACCCAACATGAAACTCATAGTAGACACCGGAGATTAACCAGATAGTAGACAGATAGTACTGATTGCTGCCCCAATATGTACCCCACAACCATTTAAAAACTCAAGTTTCAGCATTAGTTTGGACCTGACTCGGAGTCTAATAGGTGAACACGACGATAATGTAGCATGTCATCATATTAAGCGACGCATAACGTAAGCAGACACGGAAGAGTGCGACCTCTCTTGCGGACCCGTGTAGTCCTCAAGGTCATCTGCTCAGTTGATGATGGTAATGCAGTTGCCGTGGCTGCCGGCGGCGGGGAAGAAGATCTGAGGCGGCGAAAGACAGTCTGGAGAGCGGATCCCTGCTGTGGTGAACCCTTCCGTCGTTGGAGCAGCTGAGCTGGGGTGGAACACAGCGCCGCAGGAGCAGGACAAACCACACAAGGTTTTCTTTGACACATATCTGTAACAGAAGTAATTGAGTAAGGGCTTGTTTGAATTTGAGGATTCTAACAATGCAGGGATAGGAAATAGACAGGAATAGGATAGGAATGCACGTGCAAAACAGAGAATTTAAAAACACAGGATTTCTGCCAATCTGGGTGTTTGATTCACAACAATTGGAAGATCACAGGATGCAAAAAAGCATGGTGAGATTAAGTCAAACCACAAGAAAATGTACGGTTATAATGCTATTATGCTACTATCTCTTAGTCTTGTGCTTGATGAATAGGAATATGAAAAGGAGGAGAAGTGGAAATTAGAATTCCTACGGTTTTTCTTTCAAGGAGACACTAAAGGAACAAATCCTACAGTTTTCCTTTGCTCCATTCCTTTGCACCAAATTCATGAAAAGTAGTACCATAGGAAACTTTCCAATTCCGATGTTTTTCATTCACTTTTCCTTTCAAGCACTGGCGATTCTAGTAGGCAGGCTTGAGCAAGGAAAATCCTACACTAAAAAATGTTTTTGTGCTACTTCTATTACTTTGGACCCAGGCCACTGCCATACTAGCTCAACTCCCAGGCCCATCGACAAATGCACAGCTCAAACGCGCAGAGATAAATAATGATGGCGTTCAAGAGAGTCCATCACGGATAGCTAAGTTGCCTGGTACCTCACTGCTTGTCATATAGTAGGATAAAATAATCGTATTTCCCGTTACTACGAGTGCTCAGTGGACAATATATATAACATGTAGAGTAAAAAAGAGATGCAACAAGTGTACAACCTCTTTGGCGAAGCCATGTCGATCTCAGCGTGATTGGGTTGGCCGGTGAGGATGCTCCGGCTGACTTGGCTGTCGGAGGAGGGGAAGAAGATCTTAGGCGTCTGGAGATGGAGCCCGAGGTACTGCTCCGCTGTGATGGAGGGTTTCGTCGTTGGAGCAGCTCCGGTGAGTTGTACGACGCCGAGGCTGAAGCAGGACAAGAGAGACAACGAACAACGTTAACCTGAGTGGAATTCTAATAGCATCTCCAATACATGACGTAAAATACATAACCACAAAGTGCTAGATGTAAAATACATCAGCCGCTCATCTCTGAACTTAACTGTCGAAACTGAATTTAACTGTCGAAACTGAACTTAACTGAACTAACTGAAACTGAATTTTGCTGTCGAAACTGAATTTTGCTGTCGAAACTGAACGCACTAGCAAGGTGAGGCTACACGTCGGTCGACTGACTTTTTCATCTCTGGTCAGTCGATTTTGCAGCCGTTGGATACGAAATCAAGGGCCTGCGGTTCATCTTCAACCTCCACCCCCCTGAGCCGCCAGCCACCACCGGCCAAACAGCAGCCCCCCGCCGCCCGCGGCCGGCGGTGCGCCGCCCCGCCCGCCCCGAAAACACTCCCCACCGCCGGTCCGCCGCCGCCCCGGCCATCCCTCTAGGCCCCCCCGTGCCGAGCTTTTTCTCCGGCGATCCCCACGCCACCGCCCGCCAACGCCCCGCCACCGCCGGCGACCACCGCCCCCATCCTGAACCCTAAGATAGATAGTGGGGTACCTCTCCGGCGAGCCCCCCTCCCCGCTGCGGCTGGTTCTTCCTTCACCCCGGCGAGCCCCCCCACCCCCTGAAAATCGACTGACCCAAAAGTCGATTCAGTCGACTGAAGTGTAGCTAAATCGGAGCAGCATCGCAAGCAAGAGCAAGAGCGAGAGCAGCAGCGCGAGCAAGAGCAATAGCAAGAGCAGACCAGGCAGGGGACCGAGAGCAAGAGCAGAGCAGCAGCGCGAGCGAGAGCTAAAGCAGCAGCAGCTCCTACTGATGTGGACGTCGCCGCCGAGGGAGCGACGCCGTGGAGGAAGTGGCCGGCGACGCCGCCGTGGATGGAGCCGCGCCGTGTCGGCTCGGGACCGAGCGCCGGCAGCACCGTGAGATCGAATCAAGAAGAAAATGCGGCGATTAGTGTACAACCTCTTTGGTGGCGCCGATTAGGCCGCAGCTTCATCCGAGGAAACGGTGATGATGATGCTCTTCCGGTGGTGCAGGTGAAGACGGCGGTGTGGGAATGGAGGTGGCGCGAAAGACGAGGGGAACGTCGGGGCAGCTCCTTGGAGGTGGAGGACGGGGTGGCTGAACCGGCGGGACGATGAGATCGACGACGGATCCTCATCCGGTACGGTGGATGAGGGACGTCGAGGTGTTGCTGTGGACGACGTCGTCGGGGAAGAGGCTCCGGCTGGGTGGCGGACGGAGCAGGGTGTGGGGTTTCGTCGCGGGTTTTCGCGGCCTCGGTGTACGAATGGGTGGGCGGATGGGATGGCAGTGGGGAACCATGGCTTAGAGACGCGCTTGTCCGAAATGTGGGGTAAGTTACGAAAGTACCCCCACCGATTTGAGGCGGTTCTTTCGGTTCAGGGGTACCACGGGCATTTCGCGTGTCGGGATTTCACAGGAGGTGGGAGTTTTCGCGCGCGTTGTAATTTCGGAATAGCAAGGCGCGGGTTGAGATGGAGGGAGTTGTCGGAGCACAACGAGACAAAGATATATCTTAAATATTTCGGGCTAACAAGGCGCGGGTTGAAGAGGCGGGAGTTTCGCAGCACGATAGACAGAGACGCTAGCTTGAATTTTCGGCATAACAAGGCGCGGCTTGAAATTTCGGAAGAACAAGCTTAACGTGTACCCAAAAAAAGACAATTTGCACCTCAACACGCACAACACACACACAAACACCATTTAGACTAGAGTAAGGTACACGTGCATTGCACGCATGAGATTTGGCAACCAAATTATGAATAAATACCACATTATAGCATGCAAGCTTTGAGTCATATATGCATGATGTAGATGTTCGTTTAATTCTTATAGTTCATTTCATTCAAAATCATCTAGTTTTTATAAGAAAGCTAATCTATTTTAAGATTCATGGAATTGTGCGTCGTAAGACATAAAGTAAAAACAAATAATGGCAAATCATGTAGAAAAACATTTGGGCAATTCTGATACGGAAGATTCTAGAACAAATAAGAAGTGCTTGTGTTTTGATGTTTGTGCATTATGCTTAAGTTCAACCATGGAGTCTTCTAGATTATACATGTGGCGAAATCTGGTGGAATCTAGATGATATCCAACGGCCAGTAGTGCTCAAATTTGCCATCTTTGGACCATCGGATTCGCCTCATCCAACGACCATCTTTCAAAGTTAAAGTTACCCGCACACAATATAAAAAATATAAAATATAATATATATATAGGGGTATAGATATAGATATGTGATGCGAAAGCCGCCCATCATCTCCAATTAGAATAGTGTGTCCATGCACGGATGCGACGTGGCCAAATGATGTCTGCCATCGGTATCTCAAATTCAAATCAGTCTGACCTTGTTCAATGTGTATACATTACAACATGCTCGTTTCCAAACCACACCGCGCAGATCTCCGTTATATTCATGCATGCATGGGTTTCAAACATCAGGATCTCTTATTCAAATATTTGAATTCAACTTTACATTGATTATGACCTCACCTATTCTTTTACACCCACACAGTAGTCTTCTCTTTATAATTGTACCACTAACTTTCTCTCGTGCATGCATGCACACACACTACCAGTCGGCATTATCCATCGCACGCATACAATCTTTTTCTTCAGGTCGGTCTCCCATGAAGGCACACACCCACACACATCCCCCTCTCCATCATATCGGGCATTCTTTATCTCTCACGCGTGCATGCGCAACGATCGATGTTCCTCTATGTATGTGTGTATATAGCTAGGTCTTTCATAGTTTTCCACACAAACCGATCAATCGATATATCCAGTGAGGTCTCACCCTCTTTCCCACGTCCACATCGATCAATCTATACCTCTCTATATAGGATTAACATATATAGCTAATACACCCACATTAATTATATATCCAACGTCCCCCTCTCATCATCCATGCCTTCCGCTTCATCTCTCAGACGCGTGCACAATGGCGAAGACAGGGGGCAGTAAGGGCCCTGCCCCCTCCCCCCTAACATCACTATATATCGAGGCTAATATGAATGTGATCATTAGACAATTGCTGCTAAAAATGGTTTAAGTTCATGAATTGACCCTCCTCGTAAAGGATTAGCAATGCTTGGCCCCCTAGCTCATTTATTTTTCATGGCTCCGCCACTGCGCGCAACAGCGCACGTGTTCGCCCCCTCTCTCTAAATATCGATCTCGCACTTGTGCATTCCTTCATAGTCTCCCTCCACTCGGCCCCTCGCACCATCTTCTAGCCCCCCACCGGATTTTGCCACATGTACAATCTAGCAGACTCCATGGTTGAACTTAAGCATAATGCACAAACCTCAAAACAACAGTGGTTCTCTTTTGTTCTAGAATCTTCCGTATCATAACTGCCCAAACTTTTTTTCTAGTTGAATTGCCATTATTTGTTTTTACTTTATGCTTTACAACGCACAATTCCATGAATCATAAAATAGATTAAGGGCTTCTTTGATTCAAAGGATTCTCAAAGGAATTTTGGAGGATTCTAATCATTAGGAATTTTTCCTATCTTGGTTGTTTGATTCGTAGGATTGTAAACCATAGGAATTTTTCCATATGATTCATTTGCACTAGATTTCATAGGAAACATCCCATCCACTCAAACCTCTTTGAAAGAATTCTGCGTTTTTTCTATGCACAATCAAACACTCGTACAATCCTGTAGGATTCAAGACGACATTCCACTATAATCCCATGTTTTTCCTATTCCCGCGTTCTTAGCTTTTTTATAAAAACTAATTGATTTTGAATGAGATGAACTATAAGAATTAAACGAAGGGCTACATCAGGCATATATGACTCAGAGCTTACATGCTATAGTGTGGTATTTATTCATAATTTGGTTGCAAAATCTGATGCGTGCAATGCACGTGTACCTTACTAGTACTTCGAGTATGTGCAAAACACGTAAATTAGAATACCAATGGCACGCTACACAGTGTCTCTCTTACAGTTCATGAAGCCACGAGGCACATGTGGAGGCGTTGTCGCGACCTCCTTGCGTGGATTGATCACAGTGACGTGCTGCTGGTTCCAGAAGAATGTACTCGTCCTCCCTGAGCCATACTGGCGGTACATGCACGAAGCGAAGATGTGCACGCACGCCACGCACGCACTCATTCCTCGCACGCACACGCGGGTACACGGGCGGACGCAATTTTGTACCAAGATCCACCCCATGTGATAATTTGACGCGTCTAAAGTCGTTCACTTCATTGATGGTCAATTAATACAGCGCATGCAAATTGAGTGGACGTGAGGGCGGAAGAAAGACATTATTACTCCACTGCGCGCATGCGAGTAGTTAAATCGTGGGTTGCTAGTAGTACTTCCATTGGTCTCCTTCGTATTTTGTTCCAATTTTTGACAGTAACATAATATTTACGACTTTGAGCAGTGTAGTACTTGAAATTTATGTTCCGCTAAACTCATCGGGAGCCATTTCGGGCCTCGAAACCAAAACCATCAATTAATCTTTACCTTGTTCCCATCACATTCGAAAGCCTGCTCACACCTACTAGTACGTACCAAACCTGAACGTGTTCCCACTATGCAGGTATTAGTACCAATGCTAGTACTTAGGTTATAAAAAGGGGAACTACCTAACCGAAAATTACTCTAGGTCGAGAACTACTCGTAACAAGGGAGCGGCAACCAAGGCTGCGGAAAAAAAGAGAGGGCTCGCCGCCACGCAGAGACCTCGAAAGATCTCTCACGGGCAGGCGATGGCTCCCAGGAGTGCCCTAGCCGCGGAGGCGAACATGCCGAGCCGGCGGAGCTGGAGTCGTTATCCCTCGACGGCATGCCCGATCAGCTCAATAAGCAGAAGGAGTTCATCCAAGGCTTGATGGAGTTGCTGAAGGAGAGCCTCGACGACATGCCCGCTGAGCTCAATCAGCAGGGGGAGTTGACCGCCGGCTTGGTGATGCTGCTGAAGAAGAGCATTGCCTCGGAGAAGAAGGCGACCGGCGAAATCCTGCGACTTCAGGAGGACAAGGCGAAGCTCTGCCACGAGATCGACCTGTTGAAGGAGAAGAACGCCGGCTGGAAGAAGCTGCATGAGAATAGTAGTTCCTCGATGAAGATGCTGCAGGCCCTCGTCATGGAACAGAAGGAGGAGTTGGCGAAGCTCCGCATCGAGCACCCGGCTGCTGTCAAGGTACGTAATGCGGCCGTGGAACAGATGATGAAGGCTCGCGTCGAGAAATCCCGCGTCATGGACAGAATGAAGAAGATGGCGGAGGAGACGCGCAAGGAGATGGAGGTCGTGGAGGCGATGAAGAAGCAGTTACGACTCCGCGGCGAATTAGATCATTTGGGGTGATAATCTTCCTTCTTCTTTTGCTCCTGTGTTTCATCTTTTGCTTCGGGTGTTTCGCCGCACGTGTCACGTTCTCTGCGAGGCATGAATAGAACAATGTTTTTTGAGGGAATGAATAGAACAATGCTAACAATGAGATGACTAGCAAATTAGATCATTTTTTATCGCCATATGGCACTGGGCTGCCGTGTTTCGTGCTCCTCCGTCGCAGTACTACTCCAGTGGAAAACTTGAGTATACCGCACGGTTCTTTGCTCCTCCTCGATCAGGTCGTCGGCGCATTTATACGAGCAGTCAAATCACAAGGCCCCGCCTTCCAGCAGTAATGAGCCGTCAAATCACAAAGGCCCTCGCCTCTCGTGAAACCGACCAAGCTAGACTGCCCCGCCCTCTAGCCTTTTAAAAAATGTATACTTTTGTACAGCAGTAGTATCGATGGATTGCGCCATGGAGCAAAACTTGAAATTAAAAAAAGGTGGTACATATAGAGAGCGCTCGTCGCCAAATTATGCATATAGTACTATTAAAAAGGCTAGTCACAATAATGGTGTCCAGCACAACCCACCCCTCAAATAAAACTAAGAGGGTGCTTGGATACGTTTTAGTCCCATGACTAAAAGTAGTGGGACTAAAACATGCTAGCCTCACCCATGCTTGGATCCAAATACTAAAAAGGCTAAAATCAAGTTAATGAGCATTTATTATCCTCCAAACCCTCCAATCCAGAACTCGCCTGTGTTAAAGGAGAGGAGTTAAATGAGTAGAGAGAGGACTAATCCACATTTTAGTAGGGGTACCCCTGACTAAAAAATTTTAGTCTCAAGACTAGTTTTAGCCCCTCTTTAGTCAGGGGTGCTTGGAACTTTAGCCTCTTAAAGAGACTATTTTTAGTCAGACTAAAATAAGTCCCTTGGATCCAAGCACCCTCTAAGCATCCTGGAATTCTTTGACAAAACTAAGCACCCTGAAATTCTTTGACAACTAAACTGCTGGCTATATGATGTTGGCCATATATATTGTACGTATATAATGTGAAGAAACGAGTGGTAGTACTATACCAACTAAAAGATGAAATGTAAGAAATACTAGTATGTACGTACTGAAGAGTTAAAGTAACGAGAAGAAACATAACATAGTTCTGCTGGGGGCTCAGCACAACACACCCCTCAAATTAAATTAAGCACACCTGAAATTAAACTTTGCAACTATTCCGGTAGACACTGCATTAGAACCACCATGAGCAACGACACTGCCACCTTACTCGGAGTCCTCGTCCACGTCCTCGACTTCGTCCTTGTCCCTCTTCCTCTTGGCCGATACTTCTTTGCTTGAACCGCACACTTGGCTGTTGCTCTTCATCCAACCCTTGTAGATATTGAAGCAAAGGTAGCCATCCATTGCAGCGTAGTGGATGTGGTCTATATCTAGTACATTCCGCTGCCATGCATGACGATGAAACGTG
The DNA here is from genome assembly GCF_018294505.1 of Triticum aestivum. Lineage (NCBI taxonomy): Eukaryota > Viridiplantae > Streptophyta > Magnoliopsida > Poales > Poaceae > Triticum > Triticum aestivum. The sequence continues at coordinate 253,240,928 of NC_057811.1, forward strand.
TATGGAGGTTTCTCCAGTTTACCGTACGAAGGATGAACCATGGCTCCTGCCAGGGTCAGCATTGAAGGCTGACGAGAGGACACCAGCCGATTCTTCTGGAGGTCGAAGGTGTTGCCTACAACGAGGCCTATCCGACGCAGGACTTCTTTGTCGTTACCAAAGTCTACAGTAACGAATTTGACTAGGTTGCTCTCGAGGAAGTCCTTAAAATCCTGGCACTCAACGTCGGCATGGCATATGTGGTAGACCAAGCATAAGTCATGCACGCAAACCTGGATCACGGCGGGCTTCTTCCTCTCTTCGTCCTTTAGATCCTTCTCTCGTCCCAGGACTGTGGTGTACTCAACATCTAGCCCAGCGACCCACTCATCATCTGAGTCTTCGAACATGCGTCTGAAGCGAGAAAGGCATCCTTTCACCGTCGCGGAAGAACGGGTGTAGATGACGTCGAACTCATCGCCGGTGATGGTTCTAACCTTGTACTCACCGCCGATCGTGGAGATTTGGGACGCCATGGATTTGGGAGGAGGGTTAGGATTAGTGGAACTGCCGTAATGTGAATGGACGGGACGACTAGGAGCGAACCGCCGTAGTATTGAAGGACGTGCGGGGACGAGTAGGAGCGAACTGCCAGCGTGCGAACGGCAGGGTAGTGGCTTTCCATTCTCCCATGATACGGGCTTCCGAGAGCCCTTGGATCTGAGATCGAACGGTTGCATGGCGTGATTCTAGACCTATGGGTGAATATCCTATCCTGGAGGGTTATTCTGCAAATTTTCAGCAACTTAGCATGCGACCGTTTGATCTCAGATCCAAGGGCTGCCAGCAGCCCGTATCATGGTCGCGCCTACCACGACCGTCGCGTCGCTCGCGCGGTCGCGCCCTTGGAGATTTAACACGGTGCGTTAGGCTATCTGATGTTGGCATGTCATACATAGTCATCACTTAGTCACTCATACTACAACAAGGTTGGCTATAAGGTTGGCTATAAGTGTAATTTTTTTACTCCTCTCTATCTCTTTCTTCGTACTCCCTCCGTCCCATAATATAAGAACGTTTTTGACACTAGTGTAGTGCCAAAAACGTTCTTATATTATGGGACACAGGGAGTACTAGTATTTATTGCATTTGCCAAGGAGTGACCTCTTCCAATGAAATGGTGTTGCTAAGTTTGCTTCATTTAATTAGCTATAGACTCAAAATTGTCTTTTCACCTAGGTACACGCGCTTAGCACCGTTTCTTCCTTGGGTCACCAAACTAGTCTCTCTCTTCTTGATTAACTTGCCACATCAGACTTTATGCCTATGTGGCAAGCTTAAGCACCTGTAGGAGCAAGTAAAAGTAAGTACAATAGTGCGCTTTACATGGCATTTTTGCATATGTGGAGGAAAGAGAGGCAAGGAAAAAGTGGAGAAGTGGGCTCTCATGCAAGAGCCAGCCTCTACTACATGGTGGAGCATTGGGAGAGGCACCTGTATGGAGGTGGTCAGGAATCGGGAGACTCACGCCGGTCGTAGCGCCGCAGTTAAAATGATAATGGCAAGTCAAATCACGGGGCCCCACCTGTCCAGCAGTAACTCGCTGTCAAATCACACAGCCCTACGTTTGCAGCAGCCTACTCCCTCGTCTTCTCGCGTCTCTGTCGAACCGACTAGGCGGAACTGCCCCGCCTACCGCGCAGGAAAAGCCCCGCCCTCGACTTTTAAATAGTATACAGTATACTAATTTTGTATCCATGGATTGCGCCCGCGCCATGGAGCAAAGCGTCTAGAAAACGGCGGTACACATGTACGGAGTATACAGCACGCCCGTCGCGTTCGCGTCGCACCCCAGACGGTCGGTCGGTCTGGCACGCTGCTCTCCGAATGGAACGCGCGTCATATTGCGTTTGCACACACATGTGGGACGGCAATTGAGAACCGACCATAGGCACACTCCCCGGCCCCGCAAGTCGGGTGACTTAATAGAAGAGGGAGACGAGCGATAGTACTAGAGAAGTGTTGTACTACGTTGGTGCCTGGACGATCCCTGCAAGACACGGAAGATCAGTTCGTCCATGCATGTGACCAGACTCCAGCAGACACGCCTGGATTGGCTATCGTCTACATATCGTGCAGGCTGTGTTGTACATGGCTGTAGTTGTGGTGAGAAATCTAAAAAAGGTTTCTTGTCATCTCGCAAAATTAGGTGTCATGTGCTTCGGATCACTGCGAGGGTTAAACAGCGACAACTGAGTGCCGTTTGTGAGGGTGTCCTGCCAGAGCGAGCCGGTGGAGTCTTCGTCGACCGAACCCAACTGCAAGAGGAGAAAAGCAGTTGGCCCGACGACGCTTCCCCGCCATCGTCTCCCTCGCCGTTCACATCGTCTCACGGGGCGGCTGTCTGCCGCCGAGGAATAGGAGGGGGCTGCCCCCCAGCCCAATAGTCGGGCAGGTTGTGAATTGTCAGGAGGAGCTTAGGGTTGTCAGTATTTGCAGGTTGTGAATTGTGTTTTGTGTTGTGTATTTTGAGAGTACTTTCAGATATGAATGTCTTTTGAATTTCAGATTTGCAGTATTGAGCATATGAAGTATTTTATGAATTCTAGAGATCTATTTTTAGCACTTAAAAAATGTAGTTTCATAGGAGTATAAAAGTGCAGACAATGTGATTCTCAGAGAAGAAACTGCAAGTTTCAGTTTCAGATAAGAAACTGCAAGTTCAGTTTCAGATAAGAAACTGCAACTTTCAGAGGCAGAGCATTTATATTAACACGGCCTTTTCAAACAGGGTTAACATCATGTTGGAAGTTTTATTCATGGTCGAAAATGGAACTACCAGCCAGTTAACATCATGCTGATCAACATTCATGCATAGCACATCTTCATATGATGCACAGTCAAAATGCCCACACAATGTCGAGTGTGCGAAACACAGAGAAAACGAGGGACGAAGTTTTGGCAAGTGTTGGACGTGGTTTTGGGCTGCCCCGTCTAGGCCTGCTCCCTCCTCCCGCGGCCGGCTCTGCTGCCGCGCAGGCCTCACCGCCCCACCGTACTCCCATCGCTGGCCTAGCCATCCCTCTACTCACCCACACCTGCTGTTATTCTCCGGCGACGGCAGACGAACCAGTAAACCCTCGTACAGTCGTACTCCCCTCCGCGTGGGAAACAACTGCCGAGTCTTCCCTGCCTCCGTGTCGTTCCCTTCCTAGGCCTCGCCGTCGTCCACCGCCCTGGTGCTCTCGGCGCGGCCTGGTCAACGTGGTCAACGACCGACATGCATCTGAAGTGGACTGTACGTGGAGAGGCCGACAGCTGGGTCCACGGCCGCACGCAAGGAAATGCCTCCTTATTACGCGCAAAATAATGATTCCTCCACCTGACATCAGGGACCCACCGAAAGGGCCTCTGTATTTCGCGAAAAAAACGTTACCGCCGCTGACAGCTCGGACCCACCAGCTATATCTTCGCACGCAAGGAAGTGCCTCCTTATTACGCACAAAAAATGAATACTCCCCCTGCTAGCTGGGACCCACCATGGTGGGAGGCTGACTTGTGGGCCTACTAAGTTGACTGGGACGGGGGCCTTTGTCAACTTTAGTCAATATGAACGATTCTAGCTCCAGTGACCGTACGATGTCCATCCAACGGCCGTAGTGCTTCTTCAACCTCTGGTCTTCTTGCTCCAGCCGCCCAAAGCAGCGCCGGTCGTGCCGCATGCTCCTGCCTCCCGTGGCCGGCTGTGCTGCCGCGGAGGCCTCACCGCCCCTACTATTCCCACCGCTGGCCAGGCCCTGCGGCGACGGCAGCCTCACACCGCAGCCGAACCAGTGAACCCTCGTACTCCTCTCCGCGCGGGCTTCCACTGTCGCGTCTTCCCCGGCTCCGCGTCGTCCCCTTCCTAGGCCTCGCCGTCGTCCACCGCCGTGGTGCTCTCCGTGCGGCGTGGTCAACGTGGTCAAGGAACGACTTCCATCGGAAGAGTACTGTACGTGGAGAGGCTGACAGCTGGGTCCACGGCCACAACCCAGTTTTTTTGTGATTTGCCAAGTAAGTCGCTTTGTCAGGCCTGTTGGGCTGCAAATCTTTCAAGACGAGGAGAGCTTTCATTCGGCTGGCCGAGAAAATGGCCCATCAGTAATGAGAAATGGGCTGTACATTTTTAAAACACATCAAACCGGCAATTAGTTTCAAATATCTTTTTTTTCATTTCGAGATTTTAAATTACATTAATTTTTATGCGTGGAGAATTTGTTGGATTTTATATTGATATACATTTATTTTTAAAATCAGTTTGAATGTGAGTCGAAATTTCGGGATTAAAAACAGTTCGGACCGCACCGAAATATGCAAAATTTCGTATAATTTTTTAACCGTGGCCACAATATGGGCTGTAATGCTAACAAAAAGAATATGGGCTCCAAAAAAACCTTAATAATTAGCAAATGGGCTGTAAATTATTAGAAATAATGGCAGATGGGCTGTATGCTGTTTTCCACAGATTTGAGGCTTTCCTAAAAAAAGGTTGACGCACAAGCAGTGACTGTTGGATGGCCATCCAACGGCCGTCGTGCTTCTTCAATCTCTGCTCTTCCTGCTCCAGCCGCTCAAACAAGCGCCGGCGGGACTGCCTGCTCCCTCCTCCCCGCGGCCGGCTCTGCTGCCGCGCAGGCCTCACCGCCCCACCGTACTCCCATCGCTGGCCTAGCCATCCCTCTACTCACCCACACCTGCTGTTATTCTCCGGCGATGGCAGACGAACCAGTAAACCCTCGTACAGTCGTACTCCCCTCCGCGTGGGAAACAACTGCCGAGTCTTCCCTGCCTCCGTGTCGTTCCCTTCCTAGGCCTCGCCGTCGTCCACCGCCCTGGTGCTCTCGGCGCGGCCTGGTCAACATGGTCAACGACCGACATGCATCTGAAGTGGACTGTACGTGGAGAGGCCGACAGCTGGGTCCACGGCCGCACGCAAGGAAATGCCTCCTTATTACGCGCAAAATAATGATTCCTCCACTGACATCAGGGACCCACCGAAAGGGCCTCTGTATTTCACGAAAAAAATGTTACCGCCGCTGACAGCTCGGACCCACCAGCTATATCTTCGCACGCAAGGAAGTGCCTCCTTATTACGCACAAAAAAATGAATACTCCCCTGCTAGCTGGGACCCACCATGGTGGGAGGCTGACTTGTGGGCCTACTAAGTTGACTGGGACCGGGGCCTTTGTCAACTTTAGTCAATATGAACGATTCTAGCTCCAGTGACCGTACGATGTCCATCCAACGGCCGTAGTGCTTCTTCAACCTCTGGTCTTCTTGCTCTAGCCGCCCAAAGCAGCGCCGGTCGTGCCGCATGCTCCTGCCTCCCGTGGCCGGCTGTACTGCCGCGGAGGCCTCACCGCCCCTACTATTCCCACCGCTGGCCAGGCCCTGCGGCGACGGCAGCCTCACACCGCAGCGGAACCAGTGAAATCTCGTACTCCTCTCCGCGCGGGCTTCCACTGCCGCGTCTTCCCCGGCTCCGTGTCATCCCCGTCCTAGGCCTCGCCGTCGTCTACCGCCGTGGTGCTCTCCGCGCGGCGTGGTCAACATGGTCAAGGAACGACTTCCATCGGAAGAGTACTGTACGTGGAGAGGCTGACAGCTGGGTCCATGGCCACATCCCAGTTTTTTTTGTGATTTGCCAAGTAAGTCGCTTTGTCAGGCCTGTTGGGCTGCAAATCTTTCAAGACGTGGAGAGCTTTCATTCGGCTGGCCGAGAAAATGGCCCATCAATAATGAGAAATGGGTTGTACATTTTGAAAACACATCAAACCGGCAATTAGTTTCAAATATTTTTTTTTCATTTCGAGATTTTAAATTACATTAATTTTTATGCGTGGAGAATTTGTTGGATTTTATATTGATATACATTTATTTTTAAAATCAGTTTGAATGTGAGTCAAAATTACGGGATTAAAAACAGTTCAGACCGCACCGAAATATGCAAAATTCCGTATAATTTTTTAACCGTGGCCACAATATGGTCTGTAATGCTAACAAAAAGAATATGGGCTCCAAAAAACCTTAATAATTAGCAAATGGGCTGTAAATTATTAGAAAATAATGGCAGCTGGGATGTATGCTGTTTTCCATAGATTTGAGGCTTTCCTAAAAGAAAAGTTTGCCGCACAAGCAGTGACTGTTGGATGGCCATCCAACGGCCGTCGTGCTTCTTCAATCTCTGCTCTTCCTGCTCCAGCCGCTCAAACAAGCGCCGGCGGGATTGCCTGTGCCCTCCTCCCCGCGGCCGGCTCTGCTGCTGCGCAGGCCTCACCGCCCCACTGTACTCCCGTCGCTGGCCTAGCCATCCCTCTACTCACCCACACCTGCTGTTATTCTCCGGCGACGGCAGACGAACTAGTAAACCCTCGTACAGTCGTACTCCCCTCCGCGTGGGAAACAACTGTCGAGTCTTCCCTGCCTCCGTGTCGTTCCCTTCCTAGGCCTCGCCGTCGTCCACCGCCCTGGTGCTCTCGGCGCGGCCTGGTCAACGTGGTCAACGACCGACATGCATCTGAAGTGGACTGTACGTGGAGAGGCCGACAGCTGGGTCCACTGCAGCACGCAAGGAAATTCCTCATTATTACGCGCAAAATAATGATTCCTCCAGCTGACATCAGGGACCCACCGAAAGGGCCTCTGTATTTCGCGAAAAAAACGTTACCGCCGCTGACAGCTCGGACCCACCAGCTATATCTTCGCACGCAAGGAAGTGCCTCCTTATTACGCACAAAAAAATGAATACTCCCCCTGCTAGCTGGGACCCACCATGGTGGGAGGCTGACTTGTGGGCCTACTAAGTTGACTAGGACCGGGGCCTTTGTCAACTTTAGTCAATATGAATGATTCTAGCTCCAGTGACCATACGATGTCCATCCAACGGCCGTAGTGCTTCTTCAACCTCTGGTCTTCTTGCTCCAGCCGCCAAAAGCAGCGCCGGTCGTGCCGCATGCTCCTGCCTCCCGTGGCCGGCTGTGCTGCCGCGGAGGCCTCACCGCCCCCTACTATTCCCACCGCTGGCCAGGCCCTGCGGCGACGGCAGCCTCACACCGCAGCCGAACCAGTGAACCTGCGTACTCCTCTCCGCGCGGGCTTCCACTGCCGCGTCTTCCCCGGCTCCGGCGTTGTCCCCTTCCTAGGCCTCGCCGTCGTCCACCGCCGTGGTGCTCTCCGCGCGGCGTGGTCAACGTGGTCAAGGAACGACTTCCATCGGAAGAGTACTGTACGTGGAGAGGCTGACAGCTGGGTCCACGGCCACATCCCAGTTTTTTTTGTGATTTGCCAAGTAAGTCGCTTTGTCAGGCCTGTTGGGCTGCAAATCTTTCAAGACGAGGAGAGCTTTCATTCGGCTGGCCGAGAAAATGACACATCAGTAATGAGAAATGGGATGTACATTTTTAAAACACATCAACCTGGCAATTAGTTTCAAATATCTTTTTTTTTCATTTCGAGATTTTAAATTACATTAATTTTTATGCGTGGAGAATTTTTTGGATTTTATATTGATATAGATTTATTTTTAAAATCAGTTTGAATGTGAGTCGAAATTTCGGGATTAAAAACAGTTCGGACCGCACCGAAATATGAAAAATTTCGTATAATTTTTTAACCGTGGCCACAATATGGGCTGTAATGCTAACAAAAAGAATATGGGCTCCAAAAAAAAACTTAATAATTAGCTAATGGGCTGTAAATTATTAGAAATAATGGCAGATGGGTTGTATGATGTTTTCCACAGATTTGAGGCTTGCCTAAAAAAAGGTTGACGCAGAAGCAGTGACTGTTGGATGGCCATCCAACGGCCGTCGTGCTTCTTCAATCTCTGCTCTTCCTGCTCCAGCCGCTCAAACAAGCGCCGACGGGACTGCCTGCTCCCTCCTCCCCGCAGCCGGCTCTGCTGCCGCGCAGGCCTCACCGCCCCATCGTACTCCCATCGCTGGCCTAGCCATCCCTCTACTCACCCACACCTGCTGTTATTCTCCGGCGACGGCAGACGAACCAGTAAACCCTCGTACAGTCGTACTCCCCTCCTCGTGGGAAACAACTGCCGAGTCTTCCCTGCCTCCGTGTCATTCCCTTCCTAGGCCTCGCCGTCGTCCACTGCCCTGGTGTTCTCGGCGCGGCCTGGTCAACGTGGTCAACGACCGACATGCATCTGAAGTGGACTGTACGTGGAGAGGCCGACAGCTGGGTCCACGGCCGCACGCAAGGAAATGCCTCCTTATTACGCGCAAAGTAATGATTCCTCCACCTGACATCAGGGACCCACCGAAAGGGCCTCTGTATTTCATGAAAAAAACGTTACCGCCGCTGACAGCTCAGACCCACCAGCTATATCTTCGCACGCAAGGAAGTGCCTCCTTATTACGCACAAAAAAATGAATACTCCCCCGCTAGCTGGGACTCACCATGGTGGGAGGCGAACTTGTGGGCCTTCTAAGTTGACTAGGACGGGGGCCTTTGTCAACTTTAGTCAATATGAACGATTCTAGCTCCAGTGACCGTACGATGTCCATCCAACAGCCGTAGTGCTTCTTCAACCTCTGGTCTTCTTGCTCCAGCCGCCCAAAGCAGCGCTGATCGTGCCGCATGCTCCTGCCTCCCGTGGCCGGCTGTGCTGCCGCGGAGGCCTCACCGCCCCTACTATCCCACCGCTGGCCAGGCCCTGCGGCGACGGCAGCCTCACACCACAGCCGAACCAGTGAACCCTCGTACTCCTCTCCGCGCGGGCTTCCACTGCCGCGTCTTCCCCGGCTCCGCATCGTCCCCTTCCTAGGCCTCGCCGTCGTCCACCGCCGTGGTGCTCTCCGTGCGGCGTGGTCAACGTGGTCAAGGAATGACTCCCATCGGAAGAGTACTGTACGTGGAGAGGCTGACAGCTGGGTCCACGGCCACAGCCCAGTTTTTTTGTGATTTGCCAAGTAAGTCGCTTTGTGAGGCCTGTTGGGCTGCAAATCTTTCAAGACGAGGAGAGCTTTCATTCGGCTGGCCGAGAAAATTGCCCATCAGTAATGAGAAATGGGCTGTACATTTTTAAAATACATCAAACCGACAATTAGTTTCAAATATCTTTTTTTTTCATTTTAAGATTTTAAATTACATTAATTTTTATGCGTGGAGAATTTGTTGGATTTTATATTGATATACATTTGTTTTTAAAATCAGTTTGAATGTGAGTCGAATTTTCGGGATTAAAAACAGTTCGGACCGCACCGAAATATGCAAAATTTCGTATAATTTTTTAACCGTGGCCACAATATGGGCTGTAATGCTAACAAAAAGAATATGGGCTAAAAAAACCTTAATAATTAGCAAATGGGCTGTAAATTATTAGAAATAATGGCAGATGCGCTGTATGCTGTTTTCCACAGATTTGAGGTTTTCCTAAAAAAAGGTTGACGCCCAAGCAGAGACTGTTGGATGGCCATCCAACGGCCGTCGTGCTTCTTCAATCTCTACTCTTCCTGCTCCAGCCGCTCAAACAAGCGCCGGCGGGACTGCCTGCTCCCGCCTCCCTGCGGCCGGCTCTGCTGCCGCGCAGGCCTCACCGCCCCACCGTACTCCCATCGCTAGCCTAGCCATCCCTCTACTCACCCACACCTGCTGTTATTCTCCGGCGACGGCAGACGAACCAGTAAACCCTCGTATAGTCGTACTCCCCTCCGCGTGGGAAACAACTGCCGAGTCTTTCCTGCCTCCGTGTCGTTCCCTTCCTAGGCCTCGCCATTGTCCACCGCCTTGGTGCTCTCGGCGCGGCCTGGTCAACGTGGTCAACGACCGACATGCATCTGAAGTGGACTGTACGTGGAGAGGCCGACAGCTGGGTCCACGGCCGCACGCAAGGAAATGCCACCTTATTACGCGCAAAATAATGATTCCTCCACCTGACATCAGGGACCCACCGAAAGGGCCTCTGTATTTCGCGAAAAAAATGTTACCGCCGCTGACAGCTCGGACCCACCTGCTATATCTTCACACGCAAGGAAGTGCCTCCTTATTAGGCACAAAAAAATGAATACTCCCCTTGCTAGCTGGGACCCACCATGGTGGGAGGCTGACTTGTGGGCCTACTAAGTTGACTGGGACAGGGGCCTTTGTCAACTTTAGTCAATATGAACGATTCTAGCTCCAGTGACCGTACGATGTCCATCCAACGGCCGTAGTGCTTCTTCAACCTCTGGTCTTCTTGCTCTAGCCGCCCAAAGCAGCGCCGGTCGTGCCGCATGCTCCTGCCTCCCGTGGCCGGCTGTGCTGCTGCGGAGGCCTCACCGCCCCTACTATTCCCACCGCTGGCCAGGCCCTGTGGCGACGGCAGCCTCACACCGCAGCCGAACCAGTGAACCCTCGTACTCCTCTCCGCGCGGGCTTCTACTGCCGCGTCTTCCCCGGCTCCCCGTCGTCCCCTTCCCAGGCCTCGCCGTCATCCACCGCCCTGGTGCTCTCGGTGCTCCGTGGTCAACGTGGTCAAGGAACGACTTCCATCGGACGTGGACTGTACATGGAGAGGCTGACAGCTGGGTCCACGGCCGCAACAAGGAAGTGCCTCCTTATTACGCGGAAAATAATGATTCCTCCACCTGACAGCTGGGACCCACCGGACGGGCCACTGTATTTCGCGAAAAAAACGTTTCCCCCTGACTGCTGGGAGCCACCAGCTACATCTTCGCACGCAAGGAAGTGCGTCTGGGCAAAAAAAAATGATTCGCCCCCTGACTGCTGGGACCCACCAGCTACATCTTCGTAGGCAAAGAATTGCCTGACAGTCGGGACCCACCTGGTCGAAGCGTACGTAGCATTGTCATTCTGGTCGCGAACGTGTACGTACATATATACTGGTGGATGTAGAGGCGCGCACGTGTCGTAGTAGAGGCGCGTACGTGTCGTAGTAGAGGCGCGCACGTAGCATGTACACGTACGTACATCGGCCAGGGTGCAAGAAAGAAAATACGGCCACATATGTGTACATATGGGCGGGGTCTCGAATGCCTACTCGCGCATACGTACAGCCAGGGCTCGTGTACATGGCTAGGTCAGAACGGAGAAACAACGTTGTCGTCGTGTTCATGGGAAGGCAACGGAATGCGTCGTGTTCATGGGGAGGCAACGGAATGCGTCGTGTTCATCGGGAGGCAACGGAACGCGTGGGAGCCAACCGGCTGGGTCGGAACGGAATGCGTGGTCGTGTTCATCGGGAGGGCTTGGATGGAACAGGCGATGGAAACGAGGCATGGCGTACCGCATAACGGAGGAAACAGACCTCCTATGTTCGGAACGGGGTCCTGTTGATCGGGAGGGGTGTGGCGTACCGCAAAACGAAGGAAACGGACCTCCTACGGTCGAAACGGGGGTCCTGTTGACCGGGAGGGGTGTGGCGTACCGCAAAACGGACGAAACGACCTCCTACGGTCGAATCGGGGGTCCTGTTGATCGGGAGGGGTGTGGCGTACTGCAAAACGGACCTCCTACGGTCGAAACGGGGGTCCTGTTCATCGGGCGGGGTGTGGCGTACCGCAAAACGGGACTCCATGGGATACTGTTCATCTCCACCGTCGACCTCCTCCAGCCTCCACGGGCTACCGTCGACATCCTCCAGCCTCCACGGGCTCCTGTTCATCCAGCCTCCACCGCGCGCTACTCCACCGGCTACTGTTCAACCACCCCTCCACCGTCTACTGTTCATCCAGCCCTCCACACCACGGGGACCTGTTCAACCACCCCTCCACGGGCACCCCTCCACCGTCTACTATTCATCCAGCCCTCCACCACACCACGGGGTCCTGTTCATCCAGAGGCAACGCCAGCGCTCACTGTTCATCCAAACCCCCCCCGCAACGCTCACTGTTCATCCCAGAGGCAGCATCGATCGGCTTCAGTTAGCAGCAGTAGCGAAGGAATCGCTCGATCGGGTTCAGTTAACAGGCATCGATCGATCGCTCGGGTTCAGTAACGCGTAGCCTGCAGTGCAATCGCTCGGGTTCAGTTAGAGCCCAACGCCTCGCTCGGGTTCAGTTAGAGCCAACACCACGCACACACGCGCGTATGTGTACGAGAGAAACGCGCATCGCTCGGCCGCCGACCTCCCACCGTAACCGGGAACTCCCCGAAATTTTCCTCGCCCTCGCTTCTACCACAGTTTTTTCCCTCATGGACGGCCCAAAGAATGTCATGCAGCTGCGTCTCCGGCCTGCCCAGGATGAAAAGCCCATTTTTTGTCATGATTTTTTGTCATAGAAGTAGGAGCCCACCACATCTATGATGATACCGGGTTTTGTCACAATTATCGTCATAGAAGTGTCATATGTATGACAGAATTTTTTTCCGTTCGGCCCAAAATGTCACGGATGTGTCTTTTTTTTGTAGTGCAAGCAGGAGAAAAGTTAGCAACGCGTGGGGGCCGCGAGGGGCGGTTCCACAAATAATGAAACAACAGGGGTAATGATAAACAACCATAAGGACATAAGGCATGCAAACTATTTCGGAGTACACGAATCAAAATGGTGCGGCTGCAGGACTGGCCCTGGCAGCTTGAGGAGAATGCAGCCTGAGGGGCGCCCTCAATTGAACAAACCAAAAAGGTCACCTGGCACCGTCGCCGAAGAAGTGTTGGAGTGGCTGAAGACGCGTCCCCCAGAAGTCGCCCCTCATGAGTCGTCTAGCTCCTGAGCCTCATGAGGCTCCGGAGGCCCGGGGGGCTCACGAGGGTCCGTCACCTCCTCCGTCTGCACCATCCTGCGCCTTGCCTCGTGAGCATCCAGGACGGCCCGCATGTGGCGCTGGTGTGCAGCACCTGCATTCGGCAGACCGAAAGGCATGCGAATGTAGCTGTGAGGGGGCCTTCACACCAGCCGACATGGGACGGCCAGAAGAGCTCCTAAGACGCGGCTCTACTGAGCCCCGCGATGTTAATGCAGACGTGTAGCTCACTACCCACATCAGGGGCGGGAGCTGCACTGGGTGGTGCAGGGCGACGCTCGCCTCGCATGGCTCTCGCCTCCTGAAGCACCTCGATTGCCTTGGTCATGAACTCCTGAGCACCTGGCATCTCACGCCCTGCGCTCTTCTCGCGGAAGCGCGCGTTGAAGCATGCCTCCACATGGTGCCCAAACGCCTCCCCCGTGATGCTGGCCAGGTCTGAGGCCCTCCAGAGAGATCCCCCGAGCCCAAGCTAAGAGGGGCACCGGGCCCGCCTTCCTATGCGCTAGGACAAGGCGCCCCATTAGTGGGCGCGAGGGCTGAGGCATGATCATCGGATACCCCACCCTCCTGAGATCCTCGGCGGAGCAACTGCTTCTTCTTCTTGGGGATGACCTCAGGGGGGTATATGGCGCCTTCATCATCTGAGTTCTCGACCGCCGAAGCCTGATAGGCACGCTCGAGGGAGCACACTGCATCCTTTTCGTCGCAGGCGATCGTGATGATGCCGCCGTTTCCAGACATCTTGAGGACATTGCAGCCGTGGTGAGCCGCAGTCATGAACTTGGCCAGGGCTGGATATCCAAGGATGGCGTTGTACAGGAGGATAATGTGGGCGACGTCGAAGTCGATGAGCTTAGAGTGGTAGTTGTCGCGCTTGCTGAAGGTGACAGGGAGGCGGATCTGCCCTATGGGGATGGTCGAGCCATCGGTCACCCCCGAAAAAGGCTTGGTAGGCTGAAACTACTCGTACGGCACCTGGAGCGTGTCGAACATCTCGACGGAGAGGACATTGAGCCCCGTGCCACCATTGATGAGTGTCTTGCTGACGAGAACGTTGCTGATGGTGGGAGAGCAGAGCATCGGGAGGGCGCCGGCAGTGGCCGTGCACTTGAGCTGATCAGTAGAGTCAAAGGTGATAGCGTACTTGGACCACCTGAGCGAACGCGGCGGCTCGAGCTTGGGGAGGGCCGCGTTCACCTCGCAAGCGAACTACTTGAAGATGCGATGGGAGGCGGGGGCCTGAGCGCCGCCTAGGATGCAAGCAATGCCACGAGGCTCTTGGAAGCCCCAGCCCCATCATCTTTGCAGTGGTCATCATTCCTCCTTGGCGGCTGCAGCAGTGGAGGAAGGCTAGCATTGCCCTGAGGATGATCCTCACGACATTGATCCTTCCAAGGGCCTTCACGAGGTTGGCCCTGCCAGCGATCCTCACGAGGCTGGTCGCGCCAGTCCTGGCGGGGGTCGCGGTTGTCCCAGCGTCCCCACCTCGGCCTCCTCCACGGCCGTAGCCACAGTCGTTGCGCTCAGGGCGGCGACCAAGGCGCACGTCTTGGATGGCCCTGAGTTCTTGGCAGTTGTTGGTGTTTTGGTCGTGTACATTTTGGAAGATGCAGAATGCGCGGCTGCCGTTGGAAGACTCGGGGTGGTTGCAGTCGCGCTTTATCTCAGGTTCGGCCGCGAGCACAGCCAGGCCCTTGTGCTTCACGACCTTGGCCTTAGCCTTCTTATCTTCAGGATCGGCCTCCGGGAGCTCAAGGAGGGAGAGGCGACCTTCCTCAGCCCTCGCGCATCTGGTTGCCATGTTGAACATCTCCAGAGCCGAGCACAGGTCCTCGTGTATGGCGAGCTCTTCCTTCATCTTGACATCTCGGACGCCATCAGTGAATGCAAAAATGATAGCCTCGTCCGACACCTTGGGGATCTTGAGGCGAACATTGGTGAAGTGCTGAATGTATTTGTGCAAGGTCTCCCTGTCGGCGTTCTGGGAACGGGGGTCCCCAGACTTGCCTGCGTGCAGCCCACGTCGTGGCTATGCGAGCAGGCCTATATGGCCCATCTTCATGAACAAGGCATTCAAGACCCTCACGAGGGGCCAAGCCTCGCGGGGCGTACGACGCAAGACACCCTCGCGAGCGGCCACGCTCGGCAGGCTCACGAGGGGCAGAGAGATCAAGGCAAGGCAAACCTCGCGAGGACTTCGTGACGTGATCCATGACGATCGACGCCAGCCAGACGCCGGCGCGCGCAGCGTCCTTGTTTCCTCTTTGGTGCTAAGGAGGCAAGCGCAGGCGCGGAGTACCGAGGCATCAAGCAAAGGTTTCCATATCGATGCAACGAGACCGAAGACCAGCAGGACGGCAAGACGGAGGTCACCATGGAGCCCAAGACGGCGTCACCACCAGAGCCTTTTGCAGGCGAAGACCACTTTTGCCAGGATAGCTTGTACTAGCTGTCCCCTTCCAAATTGCCCGCCGTTGTTGGCTCCCTTCCCACTCAATATTTGGGGAGAGGACCAGGGCCTATCTAAGTAGAACTAGCCACCACAGTAGAGGCAAGCAAGCCTGAGCTGATCAGATCTAGAGCCAATCCCTAGCCACACACCAAACACAAGAACACCTCAACCTCAGGAGGCTGTTCTTCCCCTTGTACTATTCATCATCAGCCCTAGAGGCAATCCACCACCACCACAATGGAGTAGGATATTATGCCACAACGGTGGCCCGAACTAGTATAAATCTCGTGTCTTTCTGTGTTGCAAGTTCGTCGAGTTCGTCCGCGAGGTCTAGAGAGCTAGGGCGCCGATCGGTAGGGAGAGAACTTCGCGCGCACCCCAGAGTTCGAACCTTAAGGGTTTTGCCGGAACCCGAGATCCGACATCTGGCGTACCAGGTAGGGGTGCGCCGTAGCTTCTCCTCTATCGATCTGTGCTTCACCTTCATGGCAGGCGCCCCGCCACCGGCTCCAACGGCCGGTGCTGACGACGGGGCCAGGGGCTCCGAGCCCAGGCCCCAGCCCTTCGGCAGTTGCGATGGCCACCCAAGTTCAGGCCGGAGATGCCGCCGCGCTATGACGGCGCGGCGGACCCGTCAGCATTCCTGCTGGCATACGAGGAGGCCGTCCTCGAGGCCGGGAGCGGCGACAAGGTCATGGCCAACTGGCTCCCCGTGGCCCTCGCCGGCGAGCCACGCGCCTGGCTGCTCAACCTCCCTGGATCCACGGTGGCATCCTGGGGGGAACTCCGCGACCTCTTCACTGCTCGCTACGCGGTACCGGCGCACCATGCAGTCGCGGCCCTGCGAGGCGGCTCTCAAGCACCACCTTCAGATCGCCACATCAAGCCGTTCCTCCGCCAGATTGGTGCCGCTTCCAAGCGCCCAGGGGCTCCGCCGTGTTGGGCTGCGCCAGAGGCCGACCTCACCTTCCGCTCAGAAGACCACCCCGACTCCACCACCGGCTCGGGCAAGCTCCCAATGCTCTGCACGCCCACCATCTGCAATGTGGCTGTCACCAAGACCCTCATCGACGGTGGTGCCGGCCTCAACTTGCTTTCCCTAGAGGCCTTCAGCCTTCTTCACATGCCACTCAAGCAACTCAGCCTCGGCAAGCCTTTCTCAGGAGTTGGTGGCGGCACTACCCGCTCTCTAGGACAGATCCGCCTCCCCGTCACCTTCGGCACACGCGACAACTACCGCACCAAGCTAGTCGACTTCGACATCGTGCGCATCGGCCTCTCGTACAACGCCATCCTCGGGTACCCAGCTCTGGCCCAGTTCATGGCGATGACTCACCCGTCCTATAACCTCATGAAGATGCCTGGGAGCAAAGGCGTCCTCGCCATCAAGGGGGACACCAAGGAGGCCGTGACGGCACTCAAGCTCACCCTCAAAACCGCTGCGGCGGCACAGCCTGCCGACGCGGGCGCCTCCGAGCCCAAGGGAGCCATACCGACCAAGAAGAAGCAGTTGTTCACACAAGACAAGGCGGAAACCAAGCAGGTGCCAGTCAGCGAGGACGGACCCACAGGAGCCACCTTTACCATAGGTGCCAGCTTCGACCCGGGTCAAGAGGAAGCATTGGTGAAGTTCTTGTGCGCAAACAAGGATATATTCGTGTGGGAGCCCAGTCAGCTGGTAGGAGTCCCGAGAGAGGTGATTCAGCATCATTTAAGGGTATGCCCCAATGTACGCCCCGTGAAGCAGCGAGCGAGACGGTAGTCCACTGAGAAGCAGACCTTCATCGTCCAGGAGACCCGCAAGCTGGAGGCGGCGGGTGCCATTCGCGAGGTTCGGTATCCCGAATGGCTGGCGAACCCCGTCATAGTGCCGAAGAAAGGCGGGAAGGAATGGATGTGTGTCGACTTCACCAACCTTAACAAAGCCTGCCCCCAAGATCGGTTCCCGCTCCCACGCATCGATCAGATCGTCGACTCCACCGCCGAGTGCGACCTGCTGTGCTTCCTGGATGCGTTCTCAGGGTATCACCAGATCAAGATGGCGGTAGAATATGTGGAGAAGACAGCCTTCCTGACCCCGTGTGGGGTGTACTGCTACACATGCATGCCCTTTGGACTGCGCAACGCGGGCGCAACCTTTCAGCGACTGATGCAGATCGCCTTGGGGCGGCAGCTCGGGAGAAACATAGAGGCCTACGTCGACGACATTGCGAGCACCTTTGGGAGGCAAGGACCCTGATTCAAGACCTAGAGGAGACCTTCGCGAGCCTGCGCCAATGAACTTGAGGCTTAACCCGGAGAAGTGCATGTTCGGCATCCCTTCCGGCAAGCTGCTGGGCTTTCTCGTGTCCCACAGAGGCATCAAGGCGAATCCAGAGAAGATCAAGGCCATCGAGGACATGAGCCCGCCGCAGACCCTTAAGGAGATGCAGAAACTGGCTGGTCGGGTAACAGTGTTGGGACGCTTCATCTCCAAGCTAGGGGAACGCGCCCTAGCCTTCTTCAACCTGATGACGAAGAAGGGCGCATTCAAGTGGACCGGGAGGCCGACCGAGCTTTTCAAGACCTCAAGAGATACCTGACCAGCCCTCCGGTGATGGTGGCGCCACGACCCCTCGAGCCCCTAGTAGTCTACCTCGCTGCTACCCCGTACTCCGCCAGCGTAGCACTGGTGGTGGTTCGGGAGGAGCACCAAGCCAAGGGCGCGCTGCGCCGGGCTACAGCTGAAGCAATGCAAGATCAGGAAGGCGCCGCAAGAGCCGTGGCACCGCCGACAGAAGACAAAGCTCAGTAGGACGACGCTGCCAAAATTCCCGTAAGCCAACAGGCGTCAAGAGTCCCGTCACCTCAGGAGATGTCCCAACTGCCACAAGGCACGAGCCTAGACAGCGCACCAGCCCTCATCGAACCCCCGGTGTATTTCGTCAGCACCGTGTTGCGAGATGCGAAGGCGCGATATCACATGCCCCAGAAGCTCCTGCTCACACTCTTGGTGGCCTCGCGCAAGCTACGGCACTACTTCTAGGGGCACCCCATCAAGGTTGTCTTAGCCTACCCGTTGGAGAGGGTGATCAGGAGCCCCAATTCTACTGGAAGGGTCGTTGAGTGGAACATCGAGCTGCAAGCATTCCAGTTAGAGTTCAGCACTACCAGGGTCATCAAGGGAGCTGCGATCGCTGATTTTGTGGTGGAATGGATGGACGTCCCGACGCTTGAAGCAGGCGAAGACCGGTCCACCTCGCCAGGAAGTGAGGCACCAGACGGTTGGGTCATGTACTTCGATGGCACCTTCGCGCACCAAGGCGCAGGGGCTGGAGCAGTACTCATCTCGCCCACTCAGAATAAACTCTACTACGCCGTGCAGCTCTGCTTTCAACATGGCGAGAAGGTCTCCAACAACATCGCGGAATATGAAGGCCTCATAGCTGGCCTGAAGGCCGCGACAGCTCTGGGGGTGAAGCGCCTTACCGTTAAAGGCGACTCGGAGCTCCTCGCCAACTTCTCCAACAAGGTATACGAGCCGAAGGACGATCATATGGAGGCATACCTTGCGGAGGTGCGCAAGATGGAGAAGCAATTCTTGGGCCTGGAGCTGTAGCACGTGCCCCGGGGCACCGACAAGGAGGCTGACGACATTGCCAAGAGAGCGTCCAAGCGGCAGTCGCAAGAACCCGACGTCTTTGAGGAACGGCTCTTCAAGCCATCAGCGACACCACCTCTTTCAAGCACAACTCAGCCTCGGGAGGAGCTCCTATAGCCTCTTGCCATAGGAGCCCCGGCCTGTGGCCCGACCTCAGGAGCTCGCTTGCTCCTGGCACTCGAGCCTCGGGAGGGATGTTGGACCAAGGAATTCAAGGAATATCTGATGCAAGGGGCGCTGCCGGAGAAGGAGGAGGATGCAGAGCATGTAGTTCGGCAAGCCACGGCGTACAGCATCCAGGACGGTGAGTTGTACAGGAAGCGGCCAAACGACGTTTCTCTCCGCTGCATTTCTAGGGACCAGGGGAAGGAGCTACTAACTGACATACACGGTGGGGACTGCGGGCACCACTCGTCATCACGGACCCTCGTCGGCAAGGTATTCCGTAGTGGGTTCTACTGGCCCACTGCGCTCAACGACGCAGCTGAGCTGGTGAAGTATATCGAAGCCTGCCAGTTCCATGCCAAGCAGATTCATCAGCCGGCTCAGGGCCTCCAAACCATTCCGCTCACGTGGCCGTTCGCGGTCTGGGGGCTGGACATCTTGGGCCCGTTCCCTCGAGCCCCTGGGGGCTACCGCTACCTCTACGTCGCCATCGACAAGTTCACCAAGTGGGCGGAAGTGGAAGCTGTCCGTACCATCCCAGCCGGCTCTGCTGTCAAGTTCATCAAGAGCCTCGTGAGACGCTTCGGGGTCCCCAACCGTATCATCACAGATAACGGCTCGCAGTTCACTAGTAACCTCTTCAAAACCTACTGTGCTAACCTTGGAACGCAGATTTGCTACGCTTCAGTGGCGCACCCCATGAGCAATGGTCAGGCTGAACATGCCAACGCGGAGGTCCTGAGGGGCCTCAAGACCAGGACCTTCAAGAAGAAGCTCGAGGCCTGTGGCAGCGGCTGGCACGACGAGCTCCAGTCCGTGTTGTGGTCCATCCGCACCACCGCCACCAAGCCAACAGGTGAGACCCCATACTTCCTTATCTACGGAGCTGAAGCGGTCCTTTCTCACGAGGTCAAGCATCGCTCCGCACGGGTCCTGGCGTTCGATGAAACGCAGCAGCACGCCACGCGGGATGGACCTCATGCTGGGGGAGGAATGTCGTCGTGAAGCTGGACTGAGGGCGGCAAGGTACCAGCAAGCGCTGCGGCGATACCACTGCCGCAACATCCGCTCCAAGACGCTCGAGGCGGGCGACCTCGTCCTGAGGCGGGTCCTCTCCAGGGAAGGGCTGCACAAGCTTTCACCCATGTGGGAGGGCCCGTTCAGGGTCGTCCATGTCTCCAGGCCTGGCGCCGCGCGCCTGGAGACGCAGGACGGGATACCCATCCAGAACGCCTGGAACATCCAGCACCTCCGGAAGTTCTACCCATGAAGCAAGGCCCAGAGCCTGTGAAGAAAGGCCCAGAGCCTGTGAAGAAGGCCCGGTGCCTGTGAAGAATCGCCGCCCATGACACTCTCACGTAATAATGAGTGGGGCTGTACACGCCTCAGAGTCTCAGGAGCGCCGGCCTCAGGCCCTGGGGCTCCCTCCCACGCCTAGTGGCAGCACTTAGCTCCGCGCTGGTGAGAAGACTTGAAGACTAGATTAGGTGTCGGACGCGGCTTTTCGTTTGCTTTCCGCAGTTGGCTCGCTTTTCCTTAATCGAAGTTTGCTTCTGGTGTTCCTTGCTGATTCGAATCCCCCGTCTCTTGCCGCATTTTCTGGCTCTGGTTCGCACATATTCTCTCTCTCGCATACCTCGCGAAGGGGGCTAGGCAGGTGCCCTCGCGAGCGTTTTTCTTCACTCTGCCTTCTCTTCAGTGTTTTTCCTTCCCACTGCCTTCTCGCGAGCCACCCTCGTTCGAGACCGAAAGCTGGCGCATCTCTCCTAATCCGTGCCCCTCGGGTATCGTGATACAAAGCGCCGGGTCAAGGCTTGGGTGAACGACAAGTCTCCTGGCAGACTCCCTAATGAATTTCTTGCAGTTCCTGAGCAATCGCGGACCACAGGGTCAAGATGGACACAAGGAAACAAACTCCTCGTGAGGAGGAGGGCGCCCCGAGTGCACCAGGCTAAGTTATCTTTGTGCAAAATAGCAACACAACACTGAAACAACAAGCGTAGCTTAATAGTTAATAAGTTATAGGTTCGATACACGCCCCTCCGGGCCCATGCTGGTTTCATTTCGATGCAGGAAGGAAAAGGGGAAGAAAACAAAAGCGATGCTCGCCCCTGCAGTAGCCGACGGGGGTAGGGCCACTGGAGGTGGTTGGCAAGGGCGGCTTCAGTGCGGGAGTGCACTGTAGCGCGCTCCAGAGCGCCCAAATGGCCGGCATGGCCATTTTCTATGCAATGCGGGCGCGGCCAAAGGTGTCCGGTAGCTCTAGAGGGACGTAAAGAAGTGGGCTACGGCCTTGGATGCCCTGGGGAGCCACTAGAGTGAGGAGGGAGGTTGAGGGAGAGAGAGAAGCTGCTGTCCAGGGAGGTAAATGGGGGTGTTTCACCCCTCAATCATTGAGCAATGGCCAGGGGAAAGTTACTAGAGGTAGAAGAGGGTCAGGAGTAGCTGTGGTAAAAAGTTGAGCCCATTGAGATTTGTGTAAGAGGTCAGAAATGGAATTTTTGTAAAGTGGCAGAAGGTGTTTGATGCTTGTTTGGGTAAGCAAATGAACTCCATTTGGCATGAGACTCCACAGGGTGAAATGGCACATATAATTAGGGCCTTCCACCAATTTTGAGCTCCTTTGGGCAAAGTTGCCAATGCAACTTTTGTAAACCCTAGAAATCAACAGAAATGCATTCACCAAGATCTAGTCATGCAAAACCATTCCCCTTGATGCACCACTTGGTGTAGTGTCATCATTTGGGCTTTTGAGCATGACCACAAAGTTTGGGGCATTTGGAATAAGTTGGCAATGTAAAGTTCTTCAAACTTGAATCTGGACAGCGATGGTCTTGGGGCACTTTGGTGAACCAAAATTGTTTGGATTGAGCTGAAACTTTGCAAGGTCATCAAATTATGCATATGTGACTTGCTACAATTTTCCTAGATTTATTCGAAAATATTTCTTGTAGAAATATTTCAAATACTTGAAATGGACAGAAATGGTTTTGGAGGGTTTTGCCCAATATTTTTAACATGACCATGTGTTGAAACTCTTATATATGGAAAATATATGTCCACTGAGTTTCCCTGATTTTTCTCAAATATTTGTGAAGCTTTTAAATAATTTTAACCTATTAAAGACCATTTCTGGCCTAAAGAAAAATCCTTTAAATAAAATAGGAAAATTACTTTTAAAATTATATTTTTGTGGTTTATGGGAGTCCTATATCTAATAGGTTTCAAATATGCTCTTTGAAATATTTTTCATACCCCAAATCAAGTACTTGTAGTGCAAACCTCAATTCAGGGGTTTTTGGGAACTAATTTTTGAAAATACTATTTGGCCAAATTATTTTTGTAAGAAAATACTATTTTGCACTATACACATTGCATGATCATTGGGCAGAAGTTTGGGGCAGGGAGACGAAGTACATAAGGTGGAGTAGTTGACTTTAAAGAGCACTTGAAAATCACAGAGGGAAAACCAACTCCAAATAAAAAGCCAAATAATGCAAAAGGTTTTGTTGGTCCAAATTTTCATGCTTTATTAATGCAAATGACATATTACAAAATGCAGGGTGTGACAGACCTACCCCCCTTACAAGAATCTCGTCCTCGAGATTCCCAAACTAGGCTTTAAAAGAGATCGGGAAACTCGGATCTAAGGTAGTCTTCACGTTCCCATGCTGCTTCTGCTTCAGTGTGGTTGCTCCACTGGACCTTGAAGTACTTGATGGTGCAGCTTTGAGTGCATCATTCAGCCTCGTCCAAAATGCAGATGGGCCTCTCACGGTAGGTCAAATCAGGCTCAAGGTCAATGACTTGGTGATCGACGTCCTTGTAAAGATCCGGCTTGTCGGGAACTTGGAGACACTTCCGGAGTTGTGACACGTGGAACACATTGTGCACATCGGATAGTTTAGGTGGCCGTTCCAACTGGTAAGCCACTTCTCCTCGCCGTGCGGTGATCTTGAAGGGGCCGATAAATCTTGGTGCGAGCTTTCCCTTAATGTGGAAACACTTGGTCCCCTTAAGAGGAGTTACTCGCAGGTATACATGGTCTCCGACTTGGAAGTCTACTTGTCGGTGACGAGTATCAGGATAGCTCTTCTGCCTTGACTTGGCGGTCTTCAGTCGCTCTCTGACTAGCTGAACTTGCTCTTCCGCCTCACGGAGAACATCTGGTCCAAAGACTAGCCCTTCTCCGGTTTCTGGCCAATTGAGGGGTGTGCGACACTTGCGTCCGTACAACACCTCAAATGGTGCCATCTGGAGGCTTGACTGATAACTGTTGTTGTAGGAGAACTCGGCAAATGGTAGGAAATCTTCGCACTTGGCTCCATTTGCTAGCACACATGCACAAAGCATGTCTTCAAGTATCTGGTTCACTCGTTCTGTCTGTCCTCCGGTCTGGGGGTGGAAAGCGGTACTGAACGATAGTTTGGTCCCCAAGGCTTCATGGAACCTTTTCCAGAACCTTGAGGTAAATTGGGTACCTCGGTCAGACACAATCTCCTTAGGAACTCCATGGAGGCTCACGATCCGGTTGATGTAGAGGCCGGCTAGCTGGCTTCCATCATAGGTGGTCTTGACTGGAATGAAATGGGCTACTTTGGTCAAGTGATCGACAATGACCCAGATGGAATCATGCCCATTGCTTGACTTAGGTAACCCGGTGATGAAGTCCATTCCAACCTTGTCCCACTTCCATTCAGGAACCTTGAGAGGTTGCAACAATCCAGCGGGTCGTTGATGCTCAACCTTGACTCTTTGGCATATGTCACACTTAGCAACGAAAGTAGCTATTTCTCTCTTCTTGCCATGCCCCCAGAATCATGCCTTAAGGTCTTGATACATCTTGGTTCCTCCAGGATGGATGGAACATGGAGTGTCATGAGCTTCTTGCAAGATCAAGTTCTTGAGCTCAACTTTGTTGGGTACGCAAAGGCTATTCCCGAACCACACAACTCCTTGCTCATCTTCTAAGAACCCTGGGGCTTTGCCTGCCTTGATCTTCCTCTTGATGCCTTCAATACTCTCGTGTCCCTTCTGAGCTTCCTTAACATCATCCATCAGGGTGGGCTTGACTTTGAGGTTGGCCAAGAATCCTGGTGCAACCAGTTCCAACCTGAAGCTTTCAAGTTCCTCATACAAGGCGGGTAGCCTTTCCATAAGCATAGCATTCAAGGAACAAGCCTTTCTGCTTAACGCATATGCTACCACATTAGCCTTCCCAGGGTGGTATTGAACACTGAGGTCATAATGCTTGATCAACTCTAGCCATCTTCTCTGCCTCATGTTCAATTCCTTCTGAGTGAAAAATATACTTCAGACTTTTGTGATCCGTGTATATCTCACACCGCTTCCCTAGGAGGTAATACCGCCATGTTTTCAGGGCATGAACTACAGCTGCCAACTCGAGGTCATGAGTAGCGTAGTTCTCTTCGTGAGGACGTAGCTGTCTCGACAGATATGCTACGACTCTACCTTCTTGCATAAGAACACCTCCAAGCCCGGCTCTCGACGCATCACAATATATCACAAACTCCTTGTGAATGTCCGATGTGGCCAGAACTGGGCGGTGGTCAGCCTCTTCTTCGGCTCCTGGAAGCTTTCTTCGCACTTCGGTGTCCACTCAAACTTCTTGTCCTTCTTCAAGAGCTGGGTCATGGGTCGGGCAATGCTTGAGAACCTTCTACGAACTTGCGGTAATATCCCGCGAGTCCGAGGAAGCTTCTGACTTCCTTCACATTGCTCGGGGTTTGCCATTCAGTAACGGCTTGAATCTTGGTGGGATCCACTGACAATCCTTCGGCAGTCAACTTATGACCCAAAAATCCGACTTCAGGTAGCCAAAATTCGCACTTGCCGAACTTGGCATACAGTTAGTGCTCTTGAAGCTTGTCTAGGACCATCCTCAGGTGTTGCTCGTGCTCTTCTTCCATCTTTGAGAAGACAAGAATGTCATCAATGAAGACGACAACAAACTTGTCCAAATATTCCATGAAGACCTTATTCATGAGATACATGAAGTAAGTTGGGGCATTGTTCAATCCAAAGGACATGACCGTGCACTCATACAGGCCATATCTGGTTACAAATGCCGTCTTCGGAATATCTTGGGGTCTGATTTTCAGCTGGTAGAACCTAGATCTGAGGTCGATCTTGGAGAACACCTTGGACCCATTGAGTTGATCAAACAGATCTTCAATCATGGGAAGTGGATACTTTTTCTTGATTGTAACTTCATTAAGGGAGCGATAGTCAATGCACAAGCGGATGGTACCATCCTTCTTTGCCACAAACAGAACAAGTGATCCCGAAGGGGAGGCACTAGGGCGGATAAATCCCTTCCTCAACTGCTCTTCCAGTTGCTTCTTCAACTCTGCTAACTCTTCTGATCCCATTCTATAAGGCTTCTTATAGATGGGTCCTGCTCCGGGCATGAGCTCGATGATGAACTCAATGTCTCGGTCAGGAGGCATTCCCGGTAGCTCATCAGGAAAGACATCGGGGTATTCGCATACTACTGGCACTTGCTCCAATCCAACATCTGACAGACAGTTGACTTGGGCGCCTTGAGCAGAGGAGGGGTTGGGAGCAAACTTAACTTCGACTCGTTGGTCATTGGTCACAGTGACAGTTCGGTTGGCACAATCTAACAAGCCTTGGTGCTTGATGAGCCAATCCATTCCTAAGATCACATCCAAGCCTTGTGATCTTAAGATGATAAGGTCTGCTAGGAAATCTACCCCGTTAATGACAATCCCAACTCCTTTACATCCTATCTTGGCTCTCATCTCTGCTCCGGGGGTTTGTACCACCATAGGGTTATTCAGGGGTGTAGGGGCCATGCCACTTTTTAATGCAAACTTTTGGGTGACAAATGAATGCGTGGCTCCAAAATCAAACAAGACAATTTCAGGTGCTAAGTTGACAAGGAACGTACCCAGCACGACGTCCGGGTCTTCCTGGGCTTCTTCTGCAGTGACATGATTCACACGACCCTTGCCATTGTTGGGCGGGTTGCGGGGAGCTTGGTTCCTTGGTGGCATCCCACGGCCTTGGCCTTGGTTCTGCGCATTGGGGCGCGATACATTTGGCTTCTTGTTGGGGCAATTCTTGGAATAGTGTCCTGGCTGACCACATCCAAAGCAAGTGAGTTGGTTGGAGTTGTTGCTCTTGCCGGCATTGTTATTGGGGTTGTTGAAAGCTGGCCTGGGGTTAGCATACTGCTGAGGCTGATAGTTGGTGCAGGGTGCAGGGGCTCTTGGCTGCTGATAGGTTGGCCTGACATGGGCTGGTTGCCACGGGTGAGGCTTCTGGTTGCTGGAGCTACCCTTGTCGATCATCTTGCTCTTACGGGTATCATCCAAAGCACGTCGCTTGTCGTCAAACATGAGTGCCTTCTTCACCAGGTCAGGAAAGGTTGGGCAGTCACACACAACAAGCGAGTACTGCAGCGTCTGGTTAAGGCCCTCCATGAAGCGCTCTCTTTTGGCAGCATCAGTGCTGACATCTTCAGGAGCATACCTTGACAGAACACTGAACTTCTGCATGTATTCCTTGCTTCAGGGCTCGGAATTCAAACTTCTTGATGGCAATGATTCCAGAAGGAATGTGGTCCTTGTGGAATTCTGCCTTGAAGTCATTCCAAGTGATGTTTTGCCCAGCATGCATGACCTTGAATCCATCCCACCAAGCTTTGGCAGTTCCCCCGAGACAGTGAGCAGCATATGCCACCTTCTCACGGTCCTCAGTGCAGCTGACTAGTTCCAACAGATCCTCAATGGTGCGGACCCAGTCATCTGCATCCAGGGGTTCAGCAGTCTCGATGAAGGTGGGTGATGCATGCTTCTTGAACTCCGCCAACGTGGAACGTCCATTGCCATTCCCCGCCGGCTGGCGGTTGACAGTCTGAGCAATCATCTGGAGGGCTGCAGTGTTGGCTTGGCGTTCCTCTTGGAAGGCTTGGAGAAACTGAGCCATGTCCATGTTTGGAGGTGGTGGCGGTGGTGGAGCTTGTCCTTGGGTTTGGTCCTGACTGGCTCCTGCTCCAGCAGAACCTCCGGCTTCTTGCTGCTGGGTAGAGGTACCAGTACGAGTTACAACAGGCATCCTGTTGGAGCAGTCAAGGTCTCATGATTGGGAAAGATGGGGAAAGCAATATAGATGGAATGCCTAGTAAGGGGGTCGGTATGACACTAATTGTTTTCATGCAAGGGCCAAAAAGGCCAAACACATTCATTAAAATTCAAATGGGTGATGTAGTCGCTTACAAGTTCCCTAAGGAAAGCACGACGTCCATCAAACACATCAAAAGAAAACACAACACTACATGGTTTCATATGAACCATTACAAGGACTCGACTTCACATAGGGGGTACATGACCTATCCTACCGTAGGGGTTACTAACGGGCATATCCAAGTTGCGAATGATACCTAAGTGGTGGAATGCTCGGTCGCGTAGTCTGGCTCTTTTGGATCTTCCTCCTCGTCATCAGTAGCCTGGCTTTCTTCATTGCTTGAAGGAGTGGGGGAGTGGAGGAGCTCAAAACAGCGTTGCTTTGCTGGTGGTGTGAAGAGCTTGCAGTAATCCCTTGCGCTCATGTGGTGCTGATGTGGTGGTTCTCCATCCTTTGGGGGTCTTCTGCCTTGGTATGCAATTGTTGGCTGTCCAGGGGGAGCACCTTCCTTCTTGATCCTATCCATCTTCCCTTGTGCTTGGAGAAGAAGTGCCTTGGTCTCATGAAGTTCCTTTCGGAGCTCCATTGATTCCTAGGCCAAGTGTTGTGCCAAGCTATCGGCACAAAGGCTGAAGTAGGTCTGGAATCAGAGTGGAAGTGCGTCCTCCAATGGTGGAGCTGGTGCGCTGCTCTCATCCTCACCCTCCTTCCGATAAGGCAAGAAGCGGGTTGCTAACTCGTCTGCCATCTCGGGACGAAGGTCTCGGAGGCGGGTGAGTGTCTTGAGGGTTGCCGTCTCAACGGCGAGAACTAGTGTTGCCATCTGGGGTCCCTCGAAGAACCAGCTTGTTGGAGAGACATTAGCATTCACGATCACTTCCACATGATACTCTGTCTTGGTGTCATTGACCCAATGCTCATGGTAGGTGAAAATGGGGGCTCGGTGAAACTGGCACTTCTTGAGGCTATCCTTGAGAAGAACGGGGAATCCGGTGATCAGGAAGTCTTCGGGTACAACAGCCATCTACAAAGTTTGAATGGGAGAGGTCAATATGGGAAATATATCTTGGGTTTGGTAAGCTTTAGAAAGAAGAGGAGTATAGAGGGTTTTGCAAAATGGGTTCTGTCCTAACAAATGCCCATGCTAACTAAGGCTTCCTACAGTCAGGATGGCTCTGATACCAGCTCTGTGGGGACCCCGACTCATAAGTCGTGATCACCGAATGCACGTGTACAGTGATCCCAGAGATCAATGCTCACTGAACACACAGAAGCTGAATAACAAGAGGCTTACATCCATACATACCGTCTTACACAAATTATGACCATTATGGTCAAGTCTTACATAGATAAAGCCACAAGGGCTGAATACCAAATAAACTTAACCAGCGGAAATCTTCGTCAATAAGTAGAACCCATGCCATTTGCCTTAACCCTACAAGCATTCTGACTGGGAAAGCGTCCTAGTTCACATGTTCGTCTCCAAAGAACTCTTCTTCGAATTCCTGCTCTTCCATGCCTGGCCGATTAAATAACCAGTGGCAAGCCAATGAGTACTTTGAATATACTCGCAAGCAACCCATGATTGGAACAAGGCACAATAATTCAATGATATAGCACTAAGTAGGTAGTTTGCAGAAAGCTAGTTTTGAGTGCAATGACATGATCTCTCAACCTATAAAGTATGCATCATGAGGGTACAGATATCCGTATGAACAAGTTGCAGATATCAACATAAGCAGAGTTGGACACCAATCCAACTTGATCATCGTGTCAAGTCATCTGACTAAGCCCAAATAGTTTCATCAACACACACACACGCGCGGTTTGTATAACTCTGGACATAGTTTAAGCAGCACCACCCAACTTTCCTTGACCGTGGACACGGCTATTCGAATAGTTTTACACTCTGCAGAGGTGCACACTTTACCCACAAGATCCGGGGAACTTCCGTATCATCCACGACCCGCGATACCTCAAGTACCCAGGGTAAGCACCCGATTACTCTCTTTCCCTAGAGGACACTAACATAGAGTCCACTCGATTGGTAGTAACCCCCGTGCCCCACATTTCACATCTTAAAATTGTGGAGCCTCGCTCCCATATTCATCACATACCACTGGCACGGGGTACCAACGGTGTGTCCAGTGCCCTGTGAAAACAGTCATGGCCGCCCTACCTGGCACGACCCCGTCCCGAGAGTGACTTCATGTCACCCCCGTCACTAGTATTGTGGGCACCATGCTAGTATCGGCCTAGGTAATCAATAATGCCCTTTCCCATATAAGGGTAGAGTGGTTGCGCATGTAAGGTTGGGACAGTCGGCAAATCTTAAATCTAATCCCTTTTCGAAGACACTCCCACACAACTTGCTCCAGTATACCACTTCTTTATCAAGCAGTAACCTAGCTCACCATCTCCCTCGAGCATTAGTGGCACCCGACGGGGTTTTTGAGAAGTCCTTGAAAACAACTTGGTTTCCTTCACCATGCATATACCCATCCCATTTGCGTAGCAGCTACTTAGCATCCTAACTACACCCACTCGCATAACCCTCGTAGAAAGGTAGGGTAATGCATCATGCAAGTGTCAACGAGAAAAGCAATGGAGGCAGACCACCTGAAGTGGTCACCACATCATCATGACTTCGATGCAAGCAATAAAAGTGCCATATGACCTGCATAAAAATGGTTTCTTAGACATGGTCAAAGGGCTGCTTGCCTGGCTCAGCAAAGTCTTCTGGGTCTTCAAAGTCTTCTGGTCCAATTCCTTCGTCAGCAACGCAATCTATCATCGCAAAATAATAACGAGAAAAATTAAGGCAATAATAAATCAGAAAAACCAAATTGCTTAGAAAAATGTCAACTTATTTTTGTAAAATACCAGGGAGGAAAACTAAGAAGGCTAAAATTCTTAGTTTTGGATTTGGAGTAGCAGAATAGAAGAAATGGATTTTCAGAGGGGTTTAAACATATTCAAATTTGAATTTGAATATGAACAGTACATAAAAGTTGGTTGGACATGAATGAAAGTTATACCATTAAATAGGTGGGATTTTTACAAGATTTTAGGAACTGGAATTATTGCATTTGGATTAGTATTTAATCCTGTGGAATTTTTGGGAAGGTGACAGAAAAAGAAAATGAAAAAGGCCACTGTGCAACTGGGCCAGAACAGCCGCACTGCACAAGCCAAGAGGCGATTCAGCCCAGGCGAGCCGAGCGGCGTGCGCGCGCCAGGTTTGAACCTGACGGGCGGGGCCCAGGCGCCAGGGAGAGAGAGGGAGGCGAGGAAGAGGAGAGGCTGACAGGCGGGGCCCGCCTGTCATCCCTAACCCTGCGACAGAGGGCCGGCGAGCTCACCGGCGACGTTTCCTGGCACGGCGGGGTGACCTGATGGCACGGCTGGACTCAGCGTCGAGTCGCCGTTCGGGTGGAGGTGGTCGACGTCGCCGGAGATGCCTGGTTCGCCGGCGACAAGGAGCGCGTCAGGAGGTGGTCGCACCGGTCGTCTCCGGCTGAAAATGACGCGGAAAGGAGAGGGAAAGGGGTCAGCGAGGTGAGGCGGCTCCAGATCGGGAAAGAACGGGGGCGGAGGAGGTCTGTACCACGAGATCGACCGTGACCCGAGGCGGCGGAGCTCGAGCTCGATCTCGAGCTCGGGCGCTCCTGGAGATGAACTGGGGGTGCAGGGGGTTGATTTGGAGCTGCAGGGGGTGAGTGGTGAGGAGAGGAGGGTTCGGCGAGGCCTTATATAGGCAGGCGACGGTCCACCGTGAACCAGTGCGCCGGCGAGGTCGTTGCTGTCGCTACGGGTCAGGGGGGCTCGCAGCATGGTGTCGGGGGTGCTCGTGGGGTTCGTCTAGGGCGAGGGGAGTGAAGAGAGAGAGAGCAGGGGGAGGGCAGAGGCGCCGCGCGTGTGAGGCCGCTCACTGGAACTCTCGGGCGGCCGGTGCGCGTGCGAGCAGGAGCAGGAGAGAGAGAGGAAGGAGGGGGCCGACCAACTGCCGTGTTGCGGACGCCGAGGCGCATCGTCGGGCGCGCTGGGGAGGCCCGAGGTTGCCAGAGGTGGTTAGCAGGGGGCGGCTACAGTGCGGGAGCGCACTGTAGCGCTCTCCAAAGCGCCCAAATGGCCGGCATGGCCATTTTCTATGCAATGTGGGCGCGGCCAAAGGTGTCTGGTAGCTCTAGGGGGAATTAAAGAAGTGGGCTATGGCCTTGGATGCCCTGGGGAGCCACTGGAGTGAGGAGGGAGGTTGAGGGAGACAGAGAAGCTGCTGTCTAGGGAGGTAAATGGGGGTGTTTCACCCCTCAATCGTTGAGCAATGGCCAGTGGAAAGTTACTGGAGGTAGAAGAGGGCCAGGAGTAGCTGTGGTAAAAAGTTGAGCCCATGGAGATTAGTGGAAGAGGTCAAAAATGGAATTTTGGTAAAGTGGTAGAAGGTGTTTGTTGCTTGTTTGGGTAAGAAAATGAACTCCATTTGGCATGAGACTCCACAGGGTGAAATGCCACATATAGTTACGGCCTTCCACCAATTTTGAGTTCATTTGGGCAAAGTTGCCAATGCAACTTTTGTAAACCCTAGAAATCAACAGAAATGCATTCACCAGGATCTAGTCATGAAAAACCATTCCCCTTGATGCACCACTTGGTGTAGTGTCATCATTTGGGCTTTTGAGCATGACCACAAAGTTTGGGGGCATTTGGAATAAGTTGGCAATGTAAAGTTGTTCAAACTTGAATCTGGACAGAGATGGTTTTGGGGCACTTTGGTGAACTAAAATAGTTTGGATTGAGCTTAAACTTTGCAAGGTCATCATATTATGCATATGTGACTTGCTAGAATTTTCCTGGATTTATTGGAAAATATTTCTTGTAGAAATATTTCAAATACTTGAAATGGAGATAAATGGTTTTGGAGGGTTTTGCCCAATATTTTGAACATGACCATGTGTTGAAACTCTTATACATGGAAAATATATGTCCACTGAGTGTCCCTGATGTTTCTCAAATATTTGTGAAGCTTTTAAATAATTTTAACCTATTAAAGACCATTTCTGGCCTAAAGAAAAAGCCTTTAAATAAAATAGGAAAATTACTTTTAAAATTATATTTGTGTGGTTTATGGGAGTCCTATATCTAATTGGTGTCAAATATACTCTTTGAAATATTTTTCATACCCCAAATCAAGTACTTGTAGTGCAAACCTCCATTCAGGCGGTTTTGGAAAACTAATTTTTGAAAATACTATTTGGCCAAATTATTTTTCTAAGACTATACTATATTGCACTATGCACAGGGCATGATCATTTGGCAGAAGTTTGGGGCAGGGAGATGAAGTATATAAGGTGGAGTAGTTGACTTTAAAGAGCACTTGAAAATCACAGAGGGAAAACCAACTCCAAATAAAAAGCCAAAAAATGCAAAAGTTTTTGTTTGTCCAAATTTTCATGCTTTATTAATGCAAATGACATATTACATAATGCAGGGTGTGACAGGCAGGGAACGTCAACAACAAGGGACGCAACAGGGTGGCCATGGTGCGGAGGTTGGGCGGCGTGGCTGACTTCGTCGCGTGCGAGGACGGCCGGCAACGAGTTCAAGGCGATAGTCGAGGACGAGCTATGTAAAGATTAGGGGGAAATTGTCAGCCATAATCTTGACTTAGTGCGTCCGTTGGCGCAACGTCGTTGTGCTCGCCGAGACTCCGCACATGAAGTTGGGCAGCCAGACGTGCTGTAGTTTTTGGAGCGTGGAGAGGCTCAGTCTTGCGGCCGTTGAGGAGCTGCTCAAGTGCTGGAGCCATGCATGTAGCTAGCAGTAGTTTGTTACTGCATGTGCGTGTGCATGCATAGTTGGTTAGGCAGGCCGTGGGTTAGTTGAGTTAGTGGCCGGTGGTTCCCGGGTCATGCGTGCGTGCGTGCGTGCGTGGTGACCTTAGGCGTGGTAGCTAGCTAGGTGTGTGTGCGCGATGGGTACAAAGACCCATCCCCTCTGTATTGGTTGATAGTGCCGGTATGAGCCGAGCCTAGAAGCCAGAGAAGAGGTACTCTCTGCCGGGACCGTGGTATGCGCCCGGTCGGCTGTGAGAGAGCTCCTCTGGGTAGGCTGCGGTGTGTTGCCGCGCCCGGGTATGTGCCTAGTAAAGTGAGGCCGTTCGAGTGGCCGAGGCGCCGTTCATGAGGCGGAGGCGTTTGTGCGCCGGAAAAATTGTGTGCTCCATCTTCCACCTTCGTTTGTGCGAGTGAGAGAAAGAGAGCGGCAACAACACCCCAAGCCCACTGAGCTACCCTGCCGCCTCCCTGTGAGCGCCCGCTTCGACTCACCCTCTTCCCCGCCCTCTCTGCATTCCCTATCTGCCATTCCGGCCATGGCCGATGCTCGCCGCTGCCATGCCGTGTTGCCGTCGTGGTTATAGCCACTGGAGTTCCCACCTACGCGCACCATCGTGCTCATAACGACCTCACGAGCCTGTAGCCACCAACAGTTCCCCCACTCGTGCTCCCTAGCACCGAGCCATCCTAACCCGACCTCCGGCCGCCGCCGTTGTGGTTACCGCTGTCGATTCTAGCCAACCATGGCACTCCAGTGAGTTCCAATCGATGCGGGAGACCCTCAGGAACACGCGGGAGCCCTTCGCCGCTTGAATGGTCACCGGAGCCACCGTCCCGAGCATCGCCGCCGCGTCTGTGTACTCAGGGGTGTTGAACTCCAGTGAGATGATGTGCCATGTCGTTAGCAGTTAACATCCCCGCTAATTAACCCCCAGGGTCAATTATAGTGGGCCCATGCGAGCTAATTATTTTGATAGGATTTAAGTAGCGACATAATTAGGACTGTTACGCTGACAGGTAGGCCCCACCAGTCGGATTTGACTTTGGTCAATGCTAGCATCACCCTGACACAAAGCTCACGCAGTAATCTGTTTTCTGGACTTTAAATAAATGAGAAATGATTTATTAAGTTCAGAAAATTGTCTAAACATCTAAAATTCATAGAAAATAATCTGTAACTCCAAATGAAATAATTTATATATGAAAAATTATCAAAAAATTGAAGAATCTGTTTATTCCATGTTCATGCATGTTTGAACAAGTTAACATCACCAACTAGGACAAATTATGTTTAGGGCAATTTTGATAAATAGGTTTGTAGTTGGAATGTGATATATATTTGAATTCCACTTCAATTAAAATGTCTTGTTGTTGCATTAGCTCAATTCAGTACCTTAATATGCCATAGCATTCATCTGATTATGCATTTAATTGAATGTGTTCTTTCTTGTCTGCCGGTGTTGTCCCCTCTTGGTAGACATTTTCCGATGTTGAGATCGATGTCACTGATGTAGACACAATGCTATCTTCAGAAGTGCCAGGTAAGCAAATGTCCTTTGAGCATTCCGATACAATCCCACTCTCTCGCTCTTGCTCTCTTTTACTGCATTAGGACAACAACAATTCAACTGTTACATATTGCGGTAGTTGAACCCCTTTCCTCTGCATGACCTGTCTTTGCCATAGTAAATAGTTGAAACCCACTAGCATGAGCAGGAGTTGTTTGAGCCTTGATGTGCCTACTCATTCATGCTTGCTTGTTATGCCTGCTATGCTTAGAGTTGTGTCAGGTCTAATTCATCTGGGATGGATTGGAATGTTGGTAAATGACACGTCTCCAACGTATCTATAATTTATGAAGTATTCATGTTGTTATATTATCATTCTTGGATGTTTTACAATCATTTTATAGCAACTTTATATCATTTTTTGGGACTAACCTATTGACCCAGTGCCCAGTGCCAGTTGCTATTTTTTTTGCTTGTTTTTTACATCACAGGAAATCAATATCAAACGGAGTCCAAACACCGTGATACTATTTGTGGATTTTTTTATGGACCAAAAGACATCCAGTGGGCCAGAGAAGCACCTGGGGGGTGCCCCGAGTGGGGCACAACCCACCAGGGTGCGCCTGGGGGCCCAGGAGCGCCCAGGTGGGTTGTGCCCACCTCAGTGGCCTCCCGCACCCCCTGTTTACCATATAAATTCCCAAATATTCCAAAAACCCTCGGGGAGACACTAGATCAGAAGTTCCGCCGCTGCAAGCCTCTGTAGACATGAAAAACCAATCTAGACCCCATTCCAGCACCCTGCCGGAGGGGGGGAATCATCACTGGTGGCCATCTACATCATCCCGACAGCCACCATGATGACTAGGGAGTAGTCCACCCTCTGGGCTGAGGGTTTGTACCAGTAGCTATGCGTTTAATCTCTCTCTCTTGTGTTCTTGATGGCATGATCTTGATGTATCGCGGGCTTTGTTAATATAGTCGGATCATACGGTGTTTTCCCCTCTCTATCTTGTTGTGATGAATTGAGTTTTCCCTTTGAGATTTCATTTTATCGGATTGAATACTTTTATGGATTTGAGAGCACTTGATGTATGTCTTGCATATGATTACTCGTGGTGACAATGGGGTATCATATTGATTCACTTGATATATGTTTTGGCACTCAACTCGCGGATTCCCAAGGTGACATTGGGGTAATCTACGCATAGGGGTTGATGCACGTTCTTGTCTTTGTTTCACCGGTAGAAATCTTGGGGCACTCTTTGAGGTTCTTTGTGTTGGATTGAGTATTATGAATCTGAAATTATTTGGTGTTATTTTAGTATGAACTCTTGGATAGATCGATCGGCAAGAATAGCTTCGAGGTGGTTTCATACCCTACAAACGATTTCTTCTTATGTTCTCCGCTGGATAGGAACTTTGGAGTGATTCTTCATCGCACGTTGAGGGATGGTTATATGATCCAATTATATTATAATTGTTGAGAGATTGCACTAGCGAACGTACGGACCCTAGGC
Source organism: Triticum aestivum (assembly GCF_018294505.1). Lineage (NCBI taxonomy): Eukaryota > Viridiplantae > Streptophyta > Magnoliopsida > Poales > Poaceae > Triticum > Triticum aestivum. Next base: position 253,276,937 of record NC_057811.1, read on the forward strand.
CTCATTTTCAAGCATTGCAATACCGTTTGTGCTCACTTTTGTTACTTGCTACCTTGCTATTTTTTATTGTTTCTATTACAAAAATCAATATCTACTATCATTACTACACTTGTATCACCATCTCTTCTTCGAACTAGTGCACCTATACGAATTACCATTGTATTTGGTATGTTGGGGGACACAAGAGACTCTTTGTTATTTGGATGCAGGTTTGTTTGAGAGAGACCATCTTCATCCTACGCCTCCCATGGATTGATAAACCTTAGGTCATCCATTTGAGGGAAAATTTCTACTGTCCTACAAAACTCTGCACTTGGAGGCCCAACACGAGTCTACAAGAATAAAGTTGCATGGTAGACATCAAGCTCTTTTCTGACGCCGTTGCCGGGGAGGTGAGTGCATGAAGGTATATCTTTAGATCTTGTAATTGAATCTTTTAGTTTCTTGTTTTATCACTAGTTTGGTTTATAAAATGAAAACTACAAAAAATGGACTTGAGGTGGTCTCATATTATTCATCTTTATAATGTCTTTCGTGAAAATGATGGAAATGAAAATTGTGCTCAGTTGATAGAAGAATAATTCTATATTTGGCACAAAATATTTGAATTATTAGCATGATTGCAATGTTGTTAGTATGAATTCTTTGAATATCCATGATGCTAATGATATGCAAAGCCATAAGCTCGGGGATGCTATGTTTGATGAAGATGATATTTTTAGTCCCCCAAGATTTGATGTGCGAATTTGTTATAATGATTGCATGCCTCCTATTTATGATGATTATAATGATGAAAGTGGATTTGGAGAGGTCATGACTTTATTTAGTGATGAATCCACCATTTTGGATGCGGCTTCAATTGACTATGATAACAAAATTGCTATCTATGATGATTATGGTGATGACATGTATGCTATAATGAATAATGATAACAAAGAAACTTTTCATCATGATTTTAATTTTCACTCTCATGATAGTTATTTTGTTGAGTTTGCTCCCACCACTATTGATGAGAAGAAATTTGCTTATGTGGAGAGTAATAAGTTTTCTATGCTTTTGTGTCATGAAAAGAACACTTTATGTGATGGTTATATTGTTGAATTTCTTCATGATGCTACTGAAAATGATTATGAGGGAGGAACTTATGCTTGTAGGAGTTGCAATAATATCAAGTTTCCTCTCTATGTGTTGAAAATCTTGAAGTTATGCTTGTTTTGCCTTCCTATGCTAGTTGATTCTTGTTCCCATAAGTTCTTTGCTCACAAAATCCCGATGCATAGCAAATTGGTTAGGCTTAAATGTGCTTGTCATGTGATTCATGATGCTCTCTTTATGTTTCAATTCTTATCTTTTATGTGAGCATCATTGAAATCATCATGCCTAGCTAAAAGGCACTAAAGAAAAGCGCTTGTTGGGAGACAACCCAACATTTACCCCTACTGTTTTTGTGTGTTCACATGATTAAGCTACTGTAGTAGTCATGTTTTATAGCTTTTGTTTCAATAAAGTGCCAAGTAAAGCCTTTGGGATAGTGTGGATGATAGTTGACTTGATTCTGTGCAAAAACAGAAAATTTTGCGCTCAGTCCAGGAATTTTCATAATTCACTGAAACGGGATTTTGATTTGAATTTTTTACAGGTGATAGATATACAAATTTCCCAGGATGTCATAATTTTTCAGAATTTTTGGAGTAGCAGAAGTATGGTTGGAGTACAAATTACTACAGACTGTTCTGTTTTTTGACAGATTCTGTTTTCAATGAATAGTTTGCTTGTTTTCTAGTTTCTATGGCTTATATTGCTCAATATAAATTGTGGAAATGATATGATACAGTAGGCATTGTGTGAGAACAATTATGAATCTTGTTTTTGACAGTACCAAAGTGAATGACTTGTCTTTATCATACTAACCTATCTCACGAAGTTCCGTCAAGTTTTGTGTGATTGAAGTTTTCATGTTTTGGGTGAGATTATCGATATGAGGAGAATAATGAGTGACAAGAACCTAAGCTTGGGGATGCCCAAGGCACCCTCGAGGTAATATTCAAGGAAGATACAAGCAACTAAGCTGGGGATGCCCCGGAAGGCATCCCCTCTTTCGTCTTCAACATTATCGGTAACCTTACTTGGAGCTACATTTTTATTCGTCACATGATATGTGTTTTGCTTGGAGTGTCATTTTATTTTGTTAGAATTTTTTGCTGTTATTTATAATAATGTTTTTCATATTTCGTTTCAATAAAAATGTCAAGGATAGCCTTTACCATGCTTATTTGCAAGTCTACATGTTGTTTGAAAACAAAAAGTTTATCGCTGTTGCAAAAATTCCCGAGAAAAGTCAGAATGTGATAAAATGTTGGAACTATTTGCACAATAAGCTCTGATAAATTTTCTACAGTGTGTTAAATTTTCGGAATTTTTTGAGTTAAATAAGTATTGATATTCATGCGTTCTTTACAGACTGTACTGTTTTTGACAGGTTGCTGTAATGTTTGCATATGTTTGCTAGTTTAATGATTCTATTTGAGGATAGGAGTATTAAATATGCAGAGGCATTTAGTATGCAATGTTAAATTATAATTTCAGTGATTTTCTACAGTAGAGAATGATAAGGTGTTGCATTGATTTATACTAACGTATCTTACGAGTTCTTGTTGAATTTTGTGTGGATGAAGTTTTTAAGAATTAGGGGAACCGTGTTATGAGAAGAATGAAGAAGACACAAGAGCTCAAGCTTGGGGATTCCCAAGGCATCCCAAGTTAATATTCCAAGAAGTCTCAAACATCTATGCTTGGGGATGCCCCGGTAGGCATCCCACCTTTCTTCATCAAGAACTAACGGTTAGTATCGGTTGAGCCTAAGTTTTTGCTTCTTCACATGATGTGTGCTATTCTTGGAATGTCATGTTATTTTGTTTTTGCTTGCTGTTTTAATAAAATACTTAGATCTGAAAGTTTTCTAAATAAGAGAGGGTTCACAATTAGCTACCTATTTACTTAATTAACTACTTGTTTGATCTTCACTTATATCTTTTTGGAGTAGTTTGTCATTTACTCTTGTGCTTCACTTATATCCTATGAGTAAATTGTTGAATAAATTGAATATAATGAAGCTGAAATTATATGTTCATATCATGCCTAGTTGTAGCTTCACATTGGGTTTAGAAAGAGAAATCTTTTGAAGCTTGACAATCACAATATTGGTCATACAAGCAATTCATGAACGATTAGTAGAAGGAAGAGAACTTTCACATGCAAATACACTATCTTGGAAATATTTTGTGATTGTGAGCCCCCATCAAAATATTATATGCCAAAATAGTTGACGTTGGATAAGGAAGACAACGTAATGATTTATGTTTGTTCATATTCACATAGAAGTTATATTGTCATAGATCCTTCAACATGTTGTGCTTGCCCCCATCTTTGCTAGCCAAAAATTCCGCACCAAGTAGAGATACTACTTCTGCATCCAAAAACCCTTAAACCCAAATCTTGTTTTCAAGAGTCCACCATACCTACCTAAGGATTGAGCAAGATCCTTCAAGTAAGTTGTCATCGGTGCAATAAGGCAATAAAAATTGCTTTTAAAAGTGTTAGATCATTTAGTGTAAGAGAAAATTGAGCATTGTACGAACTTGTGATGGCAAAGAATAAAAGCGAAAGATTGCATAATAAAGGTTGCTATCATAAGGAGCAATATAACGTGATGTTATTTGCACTAAGGGATTGAGCATACAAAAAAAGCCCATGGCAACCTCTGCTTCCCTCTGCGAAGGGCCTACCTTTTACTTTTATGTATTTACTTTCATGCAAGAGTCAAAGTTTTTCTCTTTATTCCTTTTTATTTTTCTCTTTTGGCAAGCATCATGTGGTGAGGAAAGATCTAGGCACATATATCCAGCTGAATATGGGTAGCATGAGTTATTATTGTTGACATCACCCTTCAGGTGAATACGTTGTGAGGCGAAATTATAAGCCCCTATCTTTCTATGTGTCTGGCTGAAACGTTTTGCTCATGTGTACGAGGTGAGTGTTAGCAATCATAGAAGACTATATGATGGTTGAGTATGTGGAGCTCTTATTTAGACTATGTTGAATAAGTTGAATTGCAATTGTTTGGTGACTAAGAATATAGGTTGTTGAGTTTCAAGTGAATTCATTGTTTGAACCTTAACATGTGATATGGTTGCTACTTTAACATGAGAAATTTTATGAGAAAGAATTGATGTTATGATGCTAGGAAAAGTGATTGAACTTTGCCAGCATTCACACATCATAAATTATTTCTTTTATCATTTACCTACTCGAGGACGAGTAGAAATTAAGCTTGGGGATGCTGATACGTCTTCAACGTATCTATAATTTATGAAGTATTCATGCTGTTATATTATCACTCTTGGATGTTTTACAATCATTTTATAGCAACTTTATACCATTTTTTGGGACTACCCTATTGACCCAGTGCCCAGTGCCAGTTGCTGTTTTTTTGCTTGTTTTTTACATCGCAGGAAATCAATATCAAACGGAGTCCAAACACCGCAAAACTTTTTGTGGATTTTTTATGGACCAAAAGACATCCAGTGGGCCAGAGAAGCACCTGGGGGTGCCCTGAGGGGGCACAACCCACCAGGGCGCGCATGGGGCCCCAGGCGCGCCCAGGTGGGTTGTGCCCGCCTCGGTGGCCTCCCGCACCCCCTCTTTACCCTATAAATACCCAAATATTCCAAAAACCCTTGGGAAGACCCTATATCAGAAGTTCCGCCGCCGCAAGCCTATGTAGCCATGAAAAACCAATCTAGACCCCGTTCCGGCACCCTGCCAGATGGGGCAATCATCACCGGTGGCCATCTTCATTATCCGGCGGCCACCATGATGAGGAGGGAGTAGTCCACCCTCGGGGCTGAGGGTTTGTACCAGTAGCTATGTGTTTAATCTCTCTCTCTCTCGTGTTCTTGATGGCACGATCTTAGTGTTTCGCGGGCTTTGTTAATATAGTCGGATCATATGGTGTTTTCCCCTCTCTATCTTGTTGCGATGAATTGAGTTTTCCCTTTGAGATTTCATTTTATCGGATTGAATACTTTTATGGATTTGAGAGCACTTGATAATGTCTTGCATATAAATACTCGTGGTGATAATGGGGTATCATATTGATTCACTTGATGTATCTTTTGGCACTCAACTCACGGATTCCCGAGGTGACATTGGGGTAATCTACGCATGGGGGTTGATGCATGTTCTTGTCTTTGTTTCTCCGGTAGAAATATTGGGGCACTCTTTGAGGTTCTTTGTGTTGGATTGAATATTATGAATCTGAAATTATTTCGTGTTATTTTAGTACGAACTCTTGGATAGATCGATCAGAAAGAATAGCTTCAAGGTGGTTTCGTACCCTACAAACAATTTCTTCTTATGTTCTCCGCTAGATAGGAACTTTGGAGTGATTCTTCATCGCACGTTGAGGGATGGTTATATGATCCAATTATATTAGCATTGTCGAGAGATTGCACTAGCGAAAGTACAGACCCTAGGCCTCATTTTCAAGCATTGCAATACTGTTTGTGCTCACTTTTGTTACTTTCTACCTTGCTATTTTTTATTGTTCCTATTACAAAAATCAATATCTACTATCATTACTACACTTGTATCACCATCTCTTCGTCGAACTAGTGCACCTATATGAATTACCATTGTATTTGGTGTGTTGGGGACACAGACTCTTTGTTATTTGGTTGCAGGGTTGTTTGAGAGAGACCATCTTCATCCTACGCCTCCCACGGATTGATAAACCTTAGGGCATCCACTTGAGCGAAAATTGTTACTGTTCTACAAAACTCTGCGCTTGGAGGCCCAACATGAGTCTACAAGAATGAAGTTACGTAGTAGACATCAGTGAACATGTCCTAGTGCTAAGAGCTAAGTGTGTGAACAGAATTTGGTAAAGGTAGCGCTGAGAGGCCATGTAGGAGTACATGGTGGGTTGTCTCATTGAAACCACCCTTAGGTACTGAGTTCCGTGTTTGTGATCCAAGAAAGTTACTACCACACATTGGAATGCTTAAGTGCCTGTCAGGGGGATGACCCCCGGGTATGCCCAAGACGGCGAAACAACACTTCAAAACATTGCCAGGGGAGTGCCCCCTGGCTGGCTGGAATTTGGCTGGCTAGAATCTGGCCGGGTTGACTTTGGCCAGGTTGACCTGTCCGGGTTGACTTTGGCCGGGTTAACCTGTCCGGGTTGACCTTGGCCAGGTTGACCTGGCCGGGTTTACCTGTCCGGGTTGACCTTGGCCGGGTTGAGCTGGCCGGGTTGAGCCCATCCGGGTTCTCCCTGTCCAGGTTCTTCCTGGCCGGGTTGAGCTGTTCGGGTTGAGCCCCGTCCGGGTTGAGGCCCGTCCGGGTTGAGCCTGTCCGGCTGGAATCTGGCCAAGTCAACTAAGACGTCCCGTCGGACCTGCGCAGACGTGCTGGCCATACTCTACAGTGGAGAACTTTAGATGAGCAGCCAACACTGTTCTTGCATCATGTGACACTTCACTGCGCTCCAATAGTGATGCAGTGTAGCTTGCATCATCATATGACATCTCAATAGTGTAGTGAGTGTGTGAACCACCCTTGTCCCTGGGCACTAGTATATAAAGTGACTGAGGGGAGGCCTCACACACCCAACCTCGCTTGGCCACTCACGCACACATCCATTCATCCATGCCCACTCGGCCACACACATGAACGCTCATAGCTAGAGCCCTTGGCTCTCACGCGACACACACTCACGCTCACTCACACATGAGGCCGAGTAGAGAATAAGTGTAGTCAGCTTCCCGATTCGTCCAGATACAGTTTTAAGAGCAACTCTGTACTGCTACGTATACACTGCATATATCATCAGACATGTAGGAGTAGGGGTATTATCTCTCCGGAGAGCCCCGAACCTGGGTAAATCACCGCGTGTTGTTTGCCCAATCCCGTCCCTTGATCTCTAGAGCAGTCTTGCCCTCACCTCAAACCACCCCGTGGCATCTGTCATCTCACGAACCCGACCGCGAGATAACCACGACAGTTGGCGTCCACCGTGGGGCGGTACTATGAAACCAGCTGCCGCGGAACTGTGGTCTGGGCGGGACCATTTTCATCATCGTCGCCGCCGTTGCCTCTCCGGTTGCGCTCGGGGGCTCGACATCGACAGGCCCCTAGGGCGACCGCGCTGGGCGGTGCGTTCTCGTCGTCGGTCTCGGCCTCTTTGTCACCATCGCTGCAGCACAGGCTGTCCGTCGCGGCTCTGCGTTGCTCTGTCCGCCGCCGCCTTCCCCGCGAGCGACGCCTGCCTCGTCGCCTGCTTCGCGCCCTTCTTCTCAGGCTTCGCTACCATCTGTTGTTGCTGCTACTTGTCGCTGCCCATACACTACCAGACACTTCTCACATGCTAGCCAGACACAAGCCAGATAATACTCGTAGCATGGTCAGATAATGCCTTACATTGGTCAGACTATGGCCAAATACTACTCGTACACCACCCAGACTATAGCCGTACACTGTACGTGCCTTGGTCGGATGCTCCATCTCCGCGCTGCTCCGGCCGACTCCGCGCGTCCGTGCGCCGCTGTGCTACAGCCAGCTCGTCATCGCCGTCGTCTGCTCCCGCAGCAGCGGCCACGGCAAACACTCCCCTCGTGGGGTCATCTCCGTCCTCGCCCGCAGGCCATCCGCTTCGTCCTCGCTCCTCCTACCAACGCCCCGCGGGCACCCGTCGGCGGCCCGTCCTCGAGCAGCTCCTCCGCGGCCAGCTCCGGCAGCCCGCCGGCTCCGTTCGCCGCGCCCACCCCGGCCGGCTCTAGCCCCGCGCCGGCTCGCGTCCCTGCCCGGCAGGCTCCGGCCCCGCGCTGGCTCGCGCCCCTGCCCGGCCAGCTCCGGCCTCCCTTCTGCGTCCTCCGCGAACCCGGCTCCGGCCTCGCAGCGCGCGCCCCACGGCCGGCTCCGTTCGCCGCGCCTGCGCCAGGCTCCGCTCCGCGCCTCTGGGCTCGCGGTTGTGTGCCTCCAACTCCGGCTCCGGTTCGCCCCACCACGCTGCTGCGCCCCAGGCACGAAAGCCTCCCGCGCCCGCGCCGGCGGCCGCCTGCCCTGCACGCCTGCACCCCCCCTCCCCCGCGTCCGGGTTCGCCTTCCCGCGCCCTCCTCTGACCCGGCCACGCCCGCTCGCCGGCTCCGCGCAACCCGGCCCGTCCGGCGTCCTGCTACCCGGCCCGTCCGGCGTCCCGTGACCCGGCCTCCTCCGCCCCGTCGCCTCGCGTCTCCCCACTCCGCCGGCTTCGCGCCACATCACCGCGCCCGAACCGCCGCCGGCCGCGTCCGCCTCGCCCCTGCCGAGTCCGCGTGCGCCGGCCTCCCCGCCGTCTCGGTTCCGTCGCTCGGCCGGCTCGTGCCCGCAACCCGACCCCCATCGCGGTCCTGCCTCGTGTCGCCTCCTCCGGCTCGCCGCTCCACCCGAGCTGGCTCCCCGCCCCGGCCTGCCGCCGCCACGCACGTCCGAATCAGCGCGACCGCGCCTCGCGGGCTTGCGCTTTCGTAACCCCGGCCGGCTCGTGTTGCTCATCTGCTGCGGCCGGGTGCCCGGTGGATATAAAAAAAGTGATGCCAGCAAAAAAAAGAAGTCGGCTAAAAAAAGGAAGAAGAAGGCTGCGAGACGCCTCCGCCCGACCGCGGCGCCGCTCCGCCGGCGCCCCTGCCTGCCCGGTCGGCTGTGCCAAGCCGACCCAGCCGCCTGCCACATCGCCGGCTGTGCCAAGCCGGCTCAGCTACATCTCGCTCCATCGTTTGGCCGGTCAGGCTCGACTGGTCGGACCCCCTTCGAGCGCCCGGAGGATTGAAGGCTACCCCCAGTGGGTGCGCCGGTATGCTCCGCGAGCACCAAGCCGCGTCGGCTGCAAGCCGGCAGCCGGCTGTCATCGACGACCTCTGGCTCGTCCATGAAAATGCACTGTGAGCTCCTCACCCACATATTTTTGCATAGTACGCACCAACCCGGATAATCCCGAGCGACACTCGGGGATCACATCTGCCTTTATTACAGTTGCACTACTGTTTGCCCCGGCGCCGGCTAGTCTCGGCCCGGAGGCTGGCCGCTCGGCCCGATACGTTCGTTCCCGCATACGGCTTAGTAGCGCATACGGTACCAAAGGTCCACTCTCAGCCACAGACGGTAGCGCGGCTGTCCGGCAAGCGAGAGCAAAAGCTGGAGGTCACCCCACGCGAAAAACGTCCGGGAGAAGATGGCTTGGGCAACCCGGCCGTTTCCTTTATGAGTATCTACTCGGTCGAATCTGCTCCTGTAGTCCGAGCATTGTACGCTCCACACCGCGGCCACTCTTCATAACAGCTACAGACCGCCTCCGGGCTGTCTAGCTAACAAGAGGCAAAGCCAAAAGAGCGGAGGGGACATGAAAAAGACTGAAGGGGGCTCGGACGAAACCGAGGCAGCACCCACTGCATAAACCTTGCACCATGAAAAGAAAATATTTGATATATCTGCACAGACTAACCTTGTCTCTTGGCACGATCACCTCTGTGGGGAACCCCCTCCTCGCCCGGAGGCTCGGAGGCTACACGCCGGGTGCACCGCGCAGTCGGCCGCCGTCATCAACAACAGAAAAGACCCTCCGCCCAACTCTTCCCAGTTGCGCGGAGGCTCGGAGGCCACACCCAGTGGGTGCGCTCGCGCGCCCCCACTCAGCAGGCGGACTCCGCGTCCGCGTCCGGCAGGGCCCCGTGCCCTCCAGCCGGCGAACTCCATGTCCGCGCCCGGCACCCTCGACGTCACCGTCGGCTTGTTCATCAACAGCAAGACCCTCCGCCCAACTTTTCCAAGTTACCCGGAGGCTCGGAGGCTACACCCAATGGGTGCGCTTGCGCGCCCCCACTCGGAACACACCGCGCCTGTTGCACGTCCACCGTCGGCTGCAGCCGGCATCTTCGACACCATCTACTACATCGACACCCGCTAAAACCCTCCGCGCAACTTTTCCAACTTGCCCGGAGGCTCAGAGGCTACGGTCAGGGGGATGACCCCCGGGTATGCCCAAGACGGCGAAACAACCCTTCAAAACATTGCCAGGGGAGTAACCCCTGGCTGGCTGGAACTTGGCTGGCTGGAATCTGGCCGGGTTGACTTTGGCCGGGTTGACCTGTCTGGGTTAACTTTGGCCTGGTTGACCTGTCCGGGTTGACCCTGACCGGGTTGACCTTGGCCGGGTTGACCTGTCTGGCTTGACCCTGGCCGGGTTGACCTTGGCCGGGTTGAGCTGTCCGGGTTGATCCTGGCCGGGTTGAGCCCATCCGGGGTCTCCCTGGCCGGGTTGAGCTGTCCGGGTTGAGACCCGTCCGGGTTGAGGCCCGTCAGGGTTGAGCCCGTCCGGCTGGAATCTAGCCAAGTCAACTAAGACGTCCCGTCAAACCTGCGCTGACGTGATGGTCATACTATAAAGTGGAGCACTGTAGATAAGCAGCCAACACTGTTCTTGCATCATGTGACACTTCACTGCGCTCCAATAGTGATGCACTATAGCCTGCAACATCATATGACATCTCAATAGTGTAGTGGGTGTGTGGGCCACACCTTGTCCCTGAGCACTAGTGTCGGTGTCCTGGGAACGGGGGTCCCCAGACTTGCCTGCCTGCGGCCCACGGCGTGGCTCCTCCAGCGGCCCTGTACGGCCCATCTGCACCAGCAAACACTCAAGACCCTCGCGCGGGGCCAAGCCTCGCGAGGCGGACGACACAAGACCTCCTCGGGAGCGACCTCACCAGGCTGGCTCGCAAGGGGCGGAGAGATCAAGGCAAGGCACACCTCTCGAGGTTCCTGTGACGCAAGCCATGACGACTGGAGCCAGGCGGGCGCCAGCGCGCAGTGTCCTCGTTTCCTCTTTGGTGCTAAAGGGGCAAGCGCAGGCGAGGAGTCCCGAGGCATCAGGCAAAGGTTTCCATATCGGTGCAACGAGACCAAGACCAGTAGGACGGCAAGACGGAGGTCACCGTGGAGCCCAAGATGGCGTCACCACCAGAGCCTTTGGCAGGCGAAGACCACCTTTAGTCAGGATAACTTGTACTAGTTGTCTCCCTTCAAATTTGGCCATTGTTGGCTCCCTTCCCGCTCAATATTTGGGGAGAGGACCAGGGCCTCTATAAATAGGACTAGCCACCACAGTAGGAGGCAACTGATTCAGATCATCCTCACCCACACAAGTCCACCAAGCACAAGAACACCTCTCCTCATGAGGCTGTTCTTCCCTTGTACTGTTTATCATCAGCCCAAGAGGCAATCCACCACACACACTTGAGTAGGGTATTACACCACAACGGTGGCCCGAACCAGTATAAATCTTGTGTCTCTTGTGTTGCGAGTTCGTTGAGCTAAGCTGTGAGATCGCGGTGAGGCTGAGGGCGTGATTAGGTAGGGAGAGATCTTCGTGCGCACCCCAGTGTTCGAACCTCAAGGGTTTTGCCGGAACCCGAAATCTGACATTTGGCGCGCCAGGTAGGGGTGCGCCGGAGCTTTCCTTCCGCCAGTTGATCCGCTGACACTCCACGGTTCCGATGTCCGGCGACCCGAGGACCGAAGCCGACCGCTGGGCAGCTTGGCCAGCCCGGGCGGCGCCGTCTGCTGTAACGCCCATGATGCGGCTATATCTCCCACGTGTCGAGGCACGACTTAGAGGCATAACCGCATTGTGGTTTTGTCGCAAGAAGGGTCATCTTCACACAATCCCATGTATTGAACAAGAATGGGATAACGAGAGTTGGCTTACAATCGCCACTTCACACAATACATAAATATAATTCATACATCATCCAAAATCCACACATAGACCGACTACGGTCAAGATCCAAATGAAAATAAGACAACCCCAAATGCTAGATCCCCGATCGTCCCAACTGGGCTCCACTACTGATCATCAGGAAAAGAAACATAGTAACGACCACGTTCCTCATCGAACTCCCACTTGAGGTCGATCTCATCAACTGCACTGGCATCGTCGGCACCTGCAACTGTTTTGGTAGAATCTGTGAGTCACGAGGACTCAGCAATCTCACACCCGCGAGATCAAAACTATTTAAGCTTATAGGAAAGGATGGTGTAAAGAGGTGGAGCTGCAGTGGGCACTAAGCATATATGGTGGCTAACATACGCAAAAGAGAGCGAGAAGAGAAGCAACGGAACGGTTGTCAACTAGTAATGACCAAGAAGTGATCCTGAACTCCTGCTTACGTCATTCATAACTCAAACCGTGTTCACTTCCCGGACTCCGCCGAGAAGAGACCATCACGGCTACACACGCGGTTGATGTATTTTAATTAAGTCAAGTGACAAGTTCTCTACAACCAGACATTAACAAATTCCCATCTGCCTCATAACCGCGAGCACGGCTTTCGAAAGATAATACCCTGCAGGGGTGTCCCAACTTAGCCCATTATAAGCTCTCACGGTCAACGAAGGGTAAACCTTCTCCCAGAAAGACCCGATCAGTCTCGGAATCCCGGTTTACAAGACATTTCAACAATGGTAAAACAAGACCAGCAAAGCCGCCCGATGTGCCGACAAATCCCGATAGGAGCTGCACATATCTCGTTCTCAGGGCACACCGGATGAGACATCCTACGAGTAAAACCAGACCTCGAGTTTCCACGACGGGGCCCCGCAGTCTACTCAGTTCGGACCAGCACTCGAAGGAGCACTGGCCCGGGGGGGTTAAAATAAAGATGACCCTCGGGCTCGCGAAAACCCGGTGGAAAAGGCTTAGGTGGCAAATGGTAAAACCAAGGTTGGGCCTTGCTGGAGGAGTTTTATTCAAGGCGAACTGTCAAGGGGGTCCCATAAATCACCCAACCGCGTAAGGAACGCAAACTCAAGGGACATAATACCGGTATGACGGAAACTAGGGCGGCAAGAGTGGAACAAAACACCAGGCATAAGGCCGAGCCTTCCCCCCTTTACCCGGTATATAGATGCATTAATGAAATAAGAGATATTTTGATATCCCAACATATCCATGTTCCAACATGGAACGAACTTCAACTTCACCTGCAACTAACAACGCTATAAGAAGGGCTGAGCAAAAAGCGGTAACTTAGCCAAACAACGGTTTGTTAGGAAAGGATGGTTAGAGACTTGACATGGCAATATGGGAGGCATGATATAGCAAGTGGTAGGTAGCGCAGCATGGCAATAGAGCGAACAACTAGCAAAGCAAAGATAGAAGTGATTTCGAAGGTATGGTCATATTGCCTGCAAGGTTCTCAGAGTTGTCGAAAGCTTGATCCTCGTAAGCGTACTCAATAGGTTCCTCGTTCACGAACTCGTCTCCCAGCTCTACCCAAAACAATAACACAAGAAATGGAACCACAATCAATCACGGGGAATGCACAAGGAACATGATGCAATACATGAATGATATGCAAGATATGATATGCGATGCATATGCGTGCTCTGGAAGGAAAATGATGAAAAAGGCAGTAACTTGGCAAACCAAGCATGTCACTGGAAAGATGAGATGATTTCGGTCGAAACCGATATAAAGATCACCGGAAACGGATGCACGGTTTGCAAATGGCAAGCAAAACAAGAATGACACGTATCTGCGATTAACAGCATGGTAGCATTTAAAATGCAACAAGTAACAATGCTACAGCACTCCAACGTAGCAACAAAGCATATGGCAGTAATCTACAGGAGATGCTTGACAAAAGATGAACACTGAGCTACAGCTAGATCACAACATAACAGGTTCAAACAAGCATGGCAAAAGTGCAAAAGATAACAGGTTCACAGACTTGGTGAAATTACTGGACATGCCTGAAACAGCATCAGGTAGCAATGTTCAGAGCACGAAATCAACATGCTATAGGAACTTAACATAGCAAAATAAGGCATGGCAGTATTCTAATAAATGCATATGACAAAAGTCCCTTACTGACCATAAGCCAAAAAGGAAAAGAAGATATGATGGCAACCATGTAAACATAGAAAGTTTCGTTAACAGGTTTCAGACTTGGCAGAAAACAGACATTATGAGGGCATCTTGGTGAGCTTGATGCACTCAACACAAGGCAATGCATGACAAAACAAGCATACCTACAGCAAGAGAAAATACATAGCATGTATGAAACAACTACAACAAGCTTGACAAAATTGAATATCATGTTAAGAATCTGCCAGAAATATTTTATAGCAAAAGTAGAGCAAGATTGAGTCATGCTATGGCACTCCATAATTGCAAACAAGGGCAGGAATGGATCAATGACAACAATATCGACAAAACATCCTTACTGAACATCTCCAAAATAAGCATGTATCTCTCTGTAGCCACATGGATACATAGCAACAAAATAACATCAGACAAAGACTTAGTAAATTTACTGTCCCTGAAATCAGAAACATTACGGAGCCTAGTTTGCATGCTTGTGCTAGTCACCACAGAGATCACAAAAATACATGGCATACACCTCTGTAAAGATGGCATGGGATACAACAAAACACATGTGGAGCTCATGCCCATAAGATGCACAGATTAAATGCAACAAAAATAACAAATCTCCAAGTTCTGCTAAGTAACAACAAGAAACAGCAACTAGCACTCTTGCATCAGAGATTTGGGCATCAAGATGGACACAAATGAACATGGTGCAATGGAACAAAATGAAGAGCATCATGAGACGAACATTTCGATATACTACACGCGTGAAACGGATCTATATGCAGAGAGTTATGATGCGATAAACAGGGGCATATATCGTAAAAGCTTTAAGACAGATTTTTCGGGGGAAGGAGAAGAAAAAGTCAACCCTTCGGTTCGATCCAGATCGGGCCGAGGTCGAGCTCGGCTCGCCGGCGCTGGGCCGCTGCTGGCCGGAGCGGAGGAGGCCGGAGGAGAGGAGGAGCTTGGGGAGCGGGGCGGCGAGATCCAGAGGGGGCGAGGCCGGGGCGCGCGGGCGACGGCGTCGGCGGGAAGCGCCGGGCGGCGGCCGGGCGCCGGAGCCGCCGGAGACGACGACGAG